>NC_081861.1:3190200-3490200 GCF_963259705.1 Myotis daubentonii | reverse complement strand
TAAAGGGATTTTCTGTCATTTTCTATCATAGTATCTGTCTTATTTTTGTGGATATTGATTATTGACTGGTCTCTTATCCTCATTAGAATTAAACTCTGTAAGGACAATGGCACCATGTTGTGGGTTATTATTGTAATACCAGCACCCACCTAACCCAGTGATCAGACACTTATTATTTGATCAAAGAAGTAAGATCATAAACCATACATTAAAGCTGGATTTATCCAGATATGTCTTGGGGATTTTGATGTCATTAGCTGAACATATGACATGACTGAGTAATTTTTAGCCAATATCTTTAAATGAGCTTATTTTTCCATTGGTTTTGTTGATGTTGTTGTTTTGTTTTGTTTTGTTTTCTCTTGTTACTTGAGATTTCCAGGGGCATGGGTCACTTTTTTTTAAAAAATTTTGTGAATCCTCACCAAGGATATTTTTCCATTGATTTTTAGAGAGAACGGAAAGGAAAGGGAGAGACACAGAGAGAGAAACATCGATGTGAGAGAGACACATCGATTGGTTGCCTCCCACACATGCCAAGCCTGCAACCAAGGTACATGCCCTTGCCATTGATCAGAATCGAACCTGGGACCCTTCAGTCCATAGGCCAGTGCTCTATCCACTGAGCCAAACCAGTTAGGGCTCACTCTTAAATATATATTTTATATGTAAAATGTATACGGAATATAACATATTCCACATGTATGGAAGATAATCTCAAGTTCTACTCATTTGGGTAAAGCTTTAGATAAATAATTTAGTATCTCAAAGTGTATAAATTTGAATGGCATGAAGAGGAGAGACCAATATCATGTTTTCTTGGTGAAGGCATTCTCTAAAGGTCTTTGAACAATTAATTGAATGGAATATTTGTTAAATAAATTTGAGGTCATAGGCAAGTTGATGAACAGTTTTGATTTTTTTAAAAAGAAACCTAATGGTTTAGAAATAGCAAATTGAAATTCTTATTAAAGCATATAGTTCCCTCAGTTTAATTCAACATGAAAAAGTATATCTTTGCATTTTAAAGTTGGAGATAATATAAGTAATTATGTCTTAACTTTAACAGCCTGTTCCCTCAAAACTGGTGATAAATTTAGATGAAGTTTAGAGCACCAGAAAAACCATACTGTAGAGCTTTGTGTTGTATTTAAGGAAAATTTCTTTAAAAAAAATTGCTTTCACAATTGGAGAAAATTGTATTTGAAAGGAAATCATTTTTAAGATCCAATTTGGTTATTATAATCTATCCTTTATAGGTTTTGTTGGTAAATGAGAAATAAATGCAGAGAGAGATTTATATGGATATTTGATTTAAGAATTGCCGCAGGTCTTTTGCAGGGTACTTCAGTCCAAGTTGAGGGTATCCCTGTTTCTATGTCTTCTGGTTTTGGCTAGGGCCAGGTGTTACAAGTATTTTCTCTCTCATTTACTCTGTAAAATTCAGAAAGTGAATGTTTTCTTGTCTTATGTAAGTTTAGAACTTGGGAATAAGTTAGTAAATGGCATGACTCTGTTTTCATTTTGACATATAAGCAACCCCAAACAGGTTTAATCCTTTTTTTAAAAAAGTCACATTAGCAATGTTTGAAATATCTTTGCTAAAATGAAACTTCAGGATGGCATGAAACTCATTGTCTTGGGCTTCTTAGTGCTTCTTAACAGAGAGCTGTGGCAAGTTGAGGAGCATGGATGACAGGAATGTTTTGCAAGGAGGTTATTGATGGGCAGGAAATGCTGCAGATAAATAAGTTTGGAGCGCAGAAACCAGCCTATACTGGAACTGGTAAACGTATACATTTGGCTTTAACTTTCAAATGAACTTAGGTTTTTAGCTTAGACATAAAAAAGGAATCTAGAAGTTATTGAATAGCTAACCCTTCCTTTGAGCAGTAAAGGTCAATGAGGTGTTGAGTATTGAGAGTCATGGAAACAAAGCTGGGAAAACATTTTTCGCTCCTTGCTCTGAATCTAATGCAGTTTTCAAGTGTGCAGGAGGATGGGAAGTTTTTAATGTTGGTCACCACTAAAGAGAATGGGTTGCCTCGGATGTAGAGATCATGTGGCACAAAGTAAAGGCTCAATAAGTGGGTTGAATGACAGAATTTCTAAATGTTATCTTAAATTTCTGGAAAGATAATGAAGCTTAAATCCTGGAGGAAGACATTCAAGAAAATAAAGCAAACATTGTTTTATGCAATGAGTTAAATCATAGAATCTATTGCAACTATGAAATAAGCTCAAGAAGAATTTATATCATGTGATGATGACTGACATGTGAAAAGAGGTGTCTGAAGAAAATAGGGTGCCATCTAGTGGAATCATTTCACATGCATTGTATTAAACTATTTTAGATTTAGGTTCTTAATAAAACATCTAACAATTGATTTTCTTTCTCAAAGAGTGTTTTTTAACTTATTTATTTGGAACTAATTTTATATTTGCAGAAAAGTTGCAAAAATGGTACACAGAGTTCCCATGTACCCATTACTCAGCTTCCTCAATCTTGTATTAACAGTGGTACACTCATCAAGACCAGAAAATGAACAGTGGTACAAAACCACTAAGTTCTGAACTCTATTCGGATTTCACCAGTTTTTCCACTTAAGTTCTTTTTCATTTCCAGGATTCTATTCAGGATCCCATGGTGCTTTTAGTCATCATGTCTCTTTTGGTCTCCAATCTGAGACAATTCCCCAATTCAAGAGTGTTTATTAAAAATATTTCTCTAAGGATTGTGTCTGTTGTAAAATACATTTGATAATATAGGAGACTTAGAAAATTAAAAGGTGGTTTTAAAATGAGAATTTTTTATCTAGAAATATGTATCCTGCTTATACATTTTATTCCCCCCAAATCTTTTAAAATAGTTTTTTTATATTTATAAAGTGCTTTATAAGTTTTACTTGTTCGGAAAAGTAGTGAGAGAACTAATCTTTGACAATTTTCTCATTTTGCTTAAAAGGAAATTGAGCCATAGGGAAGTTATATACTTTGCCTGAACTTGAGCTGCAGTTTCATGCATACTGGCAGGTAGAAAAGGGTCGATAAATTATACAGCAATTGAAAATTAAAGCTCATTTTGCCAACATTTTTTTATTATGACAGTAACCCAAATTTTGAAACAAAAGACAAATCATCTAAAATTATATCAAATTTTTTATTCTTTATAAGTTGATACCTTAAATGCTTTCAAATGCTCTCAAGTTATTTGTCACATTTGAACACCATATATATTTATCTAGTTTTTTTGAAGTAATAGTTTGACCTTCTATTCCAAGAGTTCAAGACTGACTTTTTGCTGCTTTGTATATTGAAAGAGATATTTCTATTACAAGTTTTTTTTCAAAATAAAAGTGACTTTTGGTCCTTAAACAGCATCATTTTTTGCCCCAATTAATGTAATGGTTTGAAGGGTACTGGTTCAATTTAGGAGATGCTGTATATGAAAACGAGAATAACAAATGGGAGAGGCGCAATCTGATGCTGATTTTATTGGTTTGTGGCTTCATTACCTAGAATATTGCCTTTTACACTGTGTAGGTTTATCCCCTGAATATAATGAGCGCAGTGTACCTGAAAGCAGCAGAAAGGCCTGGAATTTCCACAGAGGGTATAATGTTTTCCTTTAGTGCTGCTCCACACCCATCTTTCCCAAATCACCTCCAATGTGGTGATGTTATATGAAATGAACCAGCCTTCTGGACATCTTCCACTCCTAGCTATGGGCTAAGCAAGGGTGTTTTAGCATGCAGCGCTGGGGCCTGGGTAAGCTATTGACTCAATACTGTGATCATCTTATGTGATTCTAGCAACCACATACTTAGGAAGAGGGTTCCCAGCCTGACAGTAGATTTATTCTATCTTAAGGCAGGCCGTGGCTAATTGAGAAAGGTTTGTGGCATCTGGGAGATGGAGTTTCAGGAACGTGATTAAAAGAAAAGGAGGGGGAAATGTGATTTGTACTGTTTGGGGGTAAAAAGGGTATCTAGGTAATTTTCCTTTAAGTCTGCATTAAGTCATTGTGTTATTTTTAAACCTTTTCAGGTAACACATAAAAAGAGAATGCATATTTGTGAATAAAACACCTGGCCTAACAATGATTTGTGTTTTCAGAAGTGAAGCACAGTGTTTTCACTAGATCCATCCCTATCTTATTTTTCTTAACAGATGGAGAAACTGAGTCCTGAAAGGTAAAGATGAGAACAGCTTCTACTTAGTTGGTGCCCTGTTGAAGAGAAATGCTTTTGCTCAGTTTGGTGAGTATTGACCTACAGATTACATCACTTAAGATTTTTTTTTAAGTTAAACTTAAATAGAAAAAAAATACATGTGTTGCTTTTAAAATGGAGGCTTTCAACAGCATTTAGATCTATCCATATGTTATGGTTTAAATCAAATTAACCAGCCAATTTCAGATCTGTTTTTTTGGAAAGCTTAGGTATATATTCACTTGAAGTTTCTGTCATATCACAGCTTGGAAAAGTTACTTCCAAATGGTCTTTCATTTACTGGTTAAATTAAGGATGTTTCTCTGAGGAAGAGGTCATGTGCTCCTAATTGGCACTGACATTCTTCCCTGTGTACTCTGCTGTTCCTGCCTTTCACTTGCCTCTGAAACATCACGCTCCCTGTGTTCTGAATGCTTCCTTTTTGGTGCCTCTCTGTCCCCAAGTACCTGGCCTCCTGGAGGACACAGGGCCCAGCAACTCAAGGTCAGGTAGAGGACCCTACCAGACAGCTCTGTCTGCCCACCCACCAATGGACAGTCACAGTGAACAGGTCCTCTTTCTGGAAAGCTCTCCTAGGGTTCCAATCTGCAGCCAAAGTAGAGAATTTTCCCTGCAATGAGTGGAGGACTGGTTTCTTGGGGAAGAAACTTAGGAAGTGACATGGCTGACATAAACCTCTATTCAGAATCCATGTTTGTGGTCTAAGGAGAATATGAGAGGTTTTCTCATACTCTCTCACGGGTCTTCATTTGGGGACAGTATGACCACATCTAATCCTTACCACCACACTGAGGAAGAGATTATTTGCCTTGTTTTAGATATGAGGCTATAGATACTTAAGACAGGCAATCAAGTCATTTGCCCAAGATCACATAACTAGTAGACAATAAAGGCTATGCATTAATCTCACTTATCTGATTTCACCAAACCATACCAAGAGAAAAATTTTAAAAATGGATGTTTGATATGTCCTTTCTTACTTGCATATCAATATAAATAACAACATACTGATTTTCAGGGCATGTATTTTTAGATTTGAAGATTTTTTGTCTTAATAGTGAGATTGTGTATTTATTCATAAAAACATTTTTGAGGACCCATTATCTGCCAGACTCTGTACTGTGTGCTCTGGATGCAGCAGTGATAATATATAAAAACAAGTATTATTTTTATCAAGTCCTGAGATAGAATTAGAAGCTTTATCTGTGTATCTGCATATTTCATTTTGTCCCTTCTTCACTATGAAGACATTGAAACAGAGAACCCAAGATTAATCATGTCATCTTCCCATTGACTCACAGAATTACTGAACTAACAGGGTACTTCTGAGGTTACTTAGGGTCTGGGGAAATGTGAACTAATCCATTCTATTATTAATAAATTTCAAGAAGGGAGATTTCCGTAAGCCTTTGTGGTAGCTGCTGCTTTCGATTGTTAGAGCCTGTTGTGATGATGATAAATTACTTCTGTCCCATAAGGGTTGGCTGGTATAAAAGTCAGTTTTAAGCTGAATACATAAAACATTTTTAAAAATCTTTAGTTTTTGAAATGATAAACAGGGGGCCCTGGCAGGTGGTCAGACACCAGTTTGGTACTTGTGTGTCCTGAATCGTAAGCACGGTGGTGACAATCTCTGACAGTTACTTCTGTTTTTCTGTTGCAAACTATTTGTGCAGTTAACTCACTTTGCAATGTAGTTTAGAAGCTTCTAGAACATGTCTTCTAGTAGTTATCTCAGCCTCCTTCTAAATGACTTTACTTTTTTTTCTTCCAAAAGGCTCTAGGAAATCAGAGACACTTTACGTGCTTCCACCATGAGAGTGCCAGTTGTGGGGGAAACATCTCCCAAAAGAATAACTTGTCAATTTTCCCAGAATTTTTCCCATTGAAAGTGTTATACCTGTCAGATTCTGAGATAAAATGAGAAGTTTTATCTGTTCAAGTTCCATCATGTCCTTTTGAAACATAGAACCCTAGATGCATTCATTTCCTGGTCTTCAGAACTACCTGGTCTACTCAGCAGAGAGTTCCTGCTGTGTGAAGTATGTCATTTTGTTTGCTGGAGCCTGTTTCAGACCTTTGTGGCTCCAGGGCTACCTCCCCTGCAGTCTGTGGGTCATACTTGGCTGGATTCACCTCACAATGGCTCTTTTATCCTGGTCCAACAAAGCAACGTGCCCATGGCTAGAATCATGACTTTAAGTGCCCATCTTTTTTCTAGTTTCTCAGTATCCTAATGTGACATTTCCTCCATGTACCTATCTAAGATTGTGCTTCAGATGTAAGACAAAAGCACAGTCTAGGTTGCAGACTTACCATGAAATTTCACTTAATCACTGAAAGATCACACATGATAATGCATCAACTTTCCCATTGAAATCACTATGAATGTGGTGCTACTGGTGGTGGATTATATCTTGAAGATTTTCTTAAGGCAACGTATTCACATTTCTCCTTTATCCTTAGTAACGTAACACTCATTTCCATCTTAGTTATTTGTGTAATTATTTAATGTCTATATTTCCAACTGAAGTTCAAATGACATGACGACAGAAACGGTCATCACATTGCCTCACGTATATAGCTGTCCAATCAATACTTGTTTTATGTGTAATGTAGAGAGAGCACTGTGCTGGGACCCAGGAAACTGGGCTCCGATTCCATTTTTGCCTCAGCAAGGTATACGCCCTTGGGCCAGTCACTTCCCACATCTAGACCACAGTCTCCTCATCTGTGAAATGAAGGCATGGGCAGGGACATTCATAAGGTCGCTTTCAGCTTTATGAGTCTCCGTTTGTGTCTGACTAAATGGAGGAAGAACTGTAGCCAGTGAGTTGAATGCCACAACTTTGTTTCCAAATGCAGGCTGACTCCATTGAAGTGCCCTTAGGCTGGGAATGGCTGGCCCCTTGCCTTTCCAAAGAGATCTATGCCAGAACCCGAGTCACCTCCCTTGGGACATCTGAGGGCAGTATTTTCCAATTTTTTCTGTAGCAGCTGAATTCTCTTCAAAATAATAAAAGAATTTAAAAGACTGCTCATTACGTGTGGGCAGAAGCCATGTCAGCACTTAACCTATGCCTGAATATTTGCTGCGTGTAAAATGGAGGAATCCCAGAAAGGAGTTCAGAGGGCAGTTGCTTTGGTGGGAGTGGGGTGGAGGCCCTGTGGCCTCCTCTGGCCAGCTTTACACTTAAACCTCATCAATTCTTTCACTTTAACCTAGCTACTGCTGTATTTCAAGTGAGGTTTTGTTAGCATGTAGTTGCTTCATACTTTTATCCATCCTCATAGTCTCTGTCTTCTAATTTACATGTTTAGACAATTTGAGTTTAATGTCATTATTTATTATGTTATGCTGAGATTTGTGCCTATAATTTTTTATTGTTTTCTATTTATTCAATTTTCATTTCTCTGTTTCCTGTATTCAGCCTTCTTTTGAGCTATTTGAATATTTCTTAGCACTTTATTTTGATTGGTCTCTTGTATATCTCTTTGTATCTTTTTTCCTTTTTAGTGCTTGCTCTGGGGATTGCAATATACATACTTCACTGACAATTTAGAATCAACATCTTACCACTTTTAGTGGACTATAGAAACCTTACCACCATATAGTATTTTTGTCCTCCCTTCTTTTTTTACTTTTATCTGTTATATTTGCATACATTGAAAACCCCATAGAAAATGTTAGAATTTTTGCTTTCAACAAAGAACTCAAGAGGAGTATAGTGTTTTATATTTGCCCAGATATCTATCATTTCATTTGCTCTTTCTTCATTCTTCCTGTTTTGGGGGGCATCATTTCCCTTTTGACTAAAGAACCCTCTTTAGTTATAAACTTAGACAAAGTCAGCTGCTAATGAATGATCAGTTTTCCTTTATATGAGGTTCCCTGAATTTCACTTTCATCTGGAAGGATATATTCACTGGACATAGAATTCTGTGTTGACATTTCTTTTCCATAAGTGCTTTAAAAATGATGTGCCACTTCTTTCTCTCCCCTGTCATATTTAGTGAGAAATTCATAGCCTTATAGATAATATGCCATTTTTCTCTCAGTTCTTTCAAGATTGTTTTCTTTGTCTCTTGTTTTTAGCACATTTTTCTTTGAGATTATTCTAGATGTGGTCCACTCTGCTGTTTGAATTGATAGATTTATGTCTCCGAAGTTTTCAGCTATTATTTTGTTAAAGTATGCACTCTTTCTCCAGCCTTTCTGGGACTTCCATGATCGAAATGGCAGACCTTTAGTTATTGTCCTCTAAATTCCTGGGGCACTGTTGTTGTTTTTTAAATTGTCTTTTCTTGTTCAGATTAGCTAATTTTTATAAGGATTTATCTACAAGTTCACTAACTTTTATCTCCATGCTGCATTGAGCCCATCCAGTGAGTTCTTATTTCAGGTCTTTTATTTTTCAGTTCTAAATTTTCCAACAGTCTACTTCATAGCTTTTATATCTTTGCCCAGACTTTCTATTATTCCACGGGTTTCAAGATTACTCGTGATTGGTTGCTGGAGCATTGCAATAGCTGCTTTAAGGTCTTTGTCAGATAGTTCTAACATCTGTGTCATTTCAGCATTGGTATCTGTTCATTGTCTTTTCTCATGCTGAGTCATTTTGGGTTTAATCCAGGACATCTTGAATATTATATTATGAGACTTTGGATCTTGTTTAAATCCCATAAAGAATGTTGGTATTTGTTTTCACAAGCTGTCGACTTGGTTAGGTTCAGAGCAAGCTCCGATCCACCTTCTGTGAGCTGTAGTCCCGATGTCAATTCAGTTTGCCAAACCTTGGCAGTGCTATTTGCACGTGTCTGGTTTGTGCATCCCCCAGTGACCAGTCTGGGACATAGCAATTCAGTTTTCAAAGTATTCTGTACTATGTTTAGGATGAGATACACACACACATGCACAGCTTGTGAGTGAGCCTGGAAGTCCATAAGCATTTTATGGGGGTCTCTCTCCCAAGCTTCCTCTTATCCATAATCTCTAATACTTTCCAATTCTGTGGGGCTTTTCTATTTTGGTCATTTAGCCAGAAAGCTTGGGTTTTCATTACTCTGTTCTGCCCACGTCCCTGGGGCCAAGCAACTGGAGGACAGAAACTAAAAATGGTGGGGTTTGACCCCAACCTCTTGGAACCACAGCTCCACTGAACCCAGAGAAAGGTTCTCCTCCCTCAAAGTTTTGGTCCTGCCGGCTGCCATCTCCACTTGGTGAGCGACAGGGCATCCACTGTCTGTGTGTCTGCCTCTCTCTCTCTCAGCATCCAGTGCCTGTTTACAATGTGAGTTCAGTCTTGGCATATTGGAGGAAAAGTAATGGTAAACTCATTTCCAGTTTGGTGTTACTTCAATTCTAGTCTTTCCTAATTTGCCTGCTTTTATTTACTTTTTCAGAATCTTCAATTAGATGCTCAGGCGGTCTCTCCAAGTTTTATAGTTTGGTTCACTGAGAAAGACAGGATGCAGTGTGCTCACACTATCTTAGACAGAACTCTAACTTCTGTGTCTGATTTTGAACATGTAGAATACTATGAGTCTAGACAATGGATGCATTAACCCTTCTCTTAGTGTTAGTCTACCCAACTTTCTGTCTTCCCTTGAAAAACCATCCTTAGGACCTGCATGCACACTTTAGGAGGAAAGTGAGATTAATAGTGACAATCAATAGAGTTATATCCGTCATCTAATGAAACAAAAATTGCTTGTTACTTGATTCTACAACTAAAACTAAATGGGAAGTATTTTTTTATCATTAACCTATTAAAATGATAGTTTTCCCTATATACAAGTCAAAGATTTCTGAAATCTTTTTAATTCAACTAAAAAAGGACCATGAAGATAATGCTTATGTAAATCTGAATCCAAAGAGCACCCTTTCTACTATGTGAAGTACTTCTTTAAGAGAGCTTTGTTGTACAAATCTGTCAGTGCCCTATTTTAGATTCTAAATATTGTATGTGCTTATAATTCCTGGAGAGGTGATTATTGTGCTAATAGTTGAAATAATTTCATTAAAATCAGAGAACAAGCTTCTATGAAAATCTGAATTAAAATTGTAAATACCTTCCTTATTAGCTAAATGGTTAAAGGTGTGACCAGGGTGGTGAAGGATATTCAAAGACCTGTTGTTCAGGAGGGGTGGGGAGCAGGAAGCTCTGTTGATGTTAGAGGAGAATGGAATGTTTCAGGGAGTTGGGGTTTGTCATTTCCAGGAGCAGAACAGGCCGCTCAGTGGGAAGGTCTGGCTCCAGCCTGAGCCCACTCACAGGATGTCAGGGGGAAGTGTGACTAAGGTCATGGCCACACCACGTGGTGGGCCAGCCGGAGCCAGAGCAGGGGCTGCTGTGGCCACACATCCTGAGTTTCCATGGTCTAATGCAGTGGGCTTGAAAGAAAGGGTGGATGCAGGATGCTGGCTGGCGTTTGGAGTGCGTGGGCTGTATGTCTTAAGTGACAGTGGGTGGATATTACAGCATTTCATCTGCTTTTCCTTTGACACCTTTTAAAGATACAATCCATGGTTTTTAAGAGTTTATGCCTGTGTTTGCTAGAAGGATCTTAAACCCTTTACCATTCCTAGGAGCACAAGGAAAATTGAGTACCATTTACCCACAAAATGGAAGTTTAAAATTAGGTCAAGAATTTTAAATGCTACTCATATTAAGCAGTTTAGAGTGTAATTTTGAAATCCTTGTGTAATTTTAATACCTTTCCACATCTGAAAAGGATACATATATTTCTCTTAACTCTTCTTCAGAGAAGTGCTGTTCAAGATGTTTAACAGATTGGGTTTCAGAATGTCAGCAGCTTTATGGTGTTGTCATCCAGTTTGACAGATTAAATGTGCACTTAGAGGAAATGAAATATATTTTTAATTGCTGGAATGTATTGTACCTAAGGAACATGGGAGAGTATGTTGTCAGGTTTCAGCTGTGATTAATATTTTGCTGATGATTTCTCAACTACTTGGCATGCTTAAACCCTGCCTGTACTTGAACGATGTCTAGTATTTCCTAGTTGTAAAAAGTTAAGGAGTCTCAGAAAACTGATGTAAATTCTTATCCTTAGTCCATTAGGATTTGAAGTCTCATGTCAAATTTTAATTTCTTAATTTAGAAAACATTAAAAGTAGAAAGTAAAAGTTGAATTATTGGGGATCACTTTGTAAATTATATAATTGTCTAACCACATGCTGTACACCTGGAATATATATAAAATGCTAAGTGTCCAATCATCTGACCAATAGCTGCTCAACACAGGAGCTGCCAAGCTGCAGTGACTGGCAGCAGCGGTTCTCAGGTGATGCACCCCAAAACCAGAGAGGAGGGAGCCCGATTCCTGCGATTATACCTTCGGCCGTGGGTTATGCTGTTGCTGTGGCACTGTCGGCCCCGAATCTAGTTTACTGCACACTTGCGTTTGCATTCCACACCCTGTACGACAGCAACTTTTTTCTCACACTCCAGGACCCCTCGGGGGATGTTGGAGAGCGGGTTTCCGCCTGATCCCCACAGGCCAGGCCGAGGGACCCCACCTGCTGGAGGGATCCCGTTCACTCCACAGACACTGTGCAGGGAAAGCGGGAGGTTGGCTCCAGGGTGTGTCAGGCCTGTCTTGCCCAGTCCCGTCCCACCAGCCACCTTCTAATTAATTTCCTTTCAATGTGCACGAATCCATATACTGGGTCACTAGTATAAAATAATATTGAATGTCAACTGTAATTGAAAATGTTAGTAATCTTTTCCGTCCCCCAACAAATTACTAAAAATACTTTAAGGAATGAGGAAAGGGATTTTCTTTAGAGACTAGGTAGTTGGGATTCAAATTATATGAATTCAAGTATTGTTATAGAAACTTGGGTGGGATGCCTTAAGTACCGTGGGCTGTTACTGTTAGATATCATTGTTGAAGGTGCTGTGTTTTTAAGACCATACCTCCTGGCAAGAATTCATTGAAGTGTAAAAAACATTTCCTTTAAAGATCTAAGCAAGTATTTATTTAATTCCGGTGTTCTTCCTAAAAGTTAATACTTGCATTGCTCTTAGAGAGAGAAAAGATAGAAGAAATCACAAGTTTTAGCTGTATTATTTTGAATGCAATGTCATATTCAAAGTATGTGAGCTTACCTTTAAAATAAGGTATCTGAAATGATAGATATCAGCCTGAAAAGCTATAAATTCCTTAACGAAAAGGGAGAGTGGGAACCAACATTTTTTTTAGCACTTTTATGTATCATCCCAGAGGCAAGTCACCAATTCTGCTTATGGTTTCTTTTAAATTTTTGAAACTGTTCACTGAAGAAAATTTATAGATTAGAACAAAATGCATAGGTTATATTGAGTTTGGCTTTTGTTGGGTGGGGGATGATAAGAAAAACAGGCTTGCCCTAACTGGTTTGGCTCAGTGGATAGAGCATCAGCCTGCGGACTGAAGGGTCCCAGGTTCGATTCCAGTCAAGCACATGTATCTTGGTTGCGGGCACATCCCTAGTGGGGGGTGTTCAGGAGGCAGCTGATCAATGTTTTTAACTATCTATCCCTCTCCCTTCCTCTCTGTAAAAAATCAATAAAATATATTTTTTTAAAAAGAAAAATAGGCTACACACAGACGGGTGTGTTTGAGAACTTAAAACAGTGGTTCTGAACTGAGGATGATTTTGCCCACTGAGGGACATTTGGCAATGCCTGGAGCCCCCCCCCCCTTTTTTCCTATTGGTTGCCACCACTGGGAATTGGAGATGCTATTGTTTGCTAAATACCCTGCAATGCACAAGACAGCCCCCCCAACAGCAATGAATGATCTGGCCCCAATATCAAAAGTGCTGACGTCGAACAACCATAACTTAAACGCAAAAGAAATGAAAACCAGTGTCCTCCTTGCCTCACTGAGATGTATGGAAGAAACTTTAGCTTGATTCACCCATCATAGCACATAGCTACAGCTAACTATTATTTCTAGAGACCTCAAAGAGTAGAAACTATAACTTACTAACAAAAATGATTTATTTGTGTTTTCCCGGGTCCATTATTTTAGGTTTTCACTTTCAGAATACACTATTTTTCCTCAAGTCTGAATTTCTCACAGAGTAATTATGCCTTCTTCCACTTCTACTTGATCTCTCCATCATGGAGGTAATAATTAGCTAGCGACTATTCTGTGTGAAGCATTCCTTTGCCCAACGAATTTAGGGGCTGCTAGTACATTGTCCATGAGGTTTAGATCCATCAAACAGTAGGGGGTGCTATAGTGTATAAACATTGTTTAGATTGTTATTAAACATAAAAATCATAGCGTTCCAAAGTAGGAATGTAATACACTGTAAGGATAAGGTTTTGTTAGCATCAAGTGGCATTAATATGTGGTTCTTATTAATAAACACTTAAGTTCTATCTTTAAATGTTTAGCTTGTGCCTGGAGACTCAGAGATTAAGTTGCAAGACTTCAGCAGTGTAGAGGTTCTGTGCTCCTATCTACCATTCAAATAGGTTGCCTTCTTCAGTGTTCCAAGTGGTCATAGATTTATAAAAAGTAATATACCCATAGTATTTGGCACAATACATCATTCTTAGGACATTTTAGAGCACTTACCACTATTTTCAATGTCAGAACATTAAAATCAATAAAGAGATGGAATGGAGCTGGGGCAAGGGTATAGAGCTGGAAAGCTGAGAAAGGTAAGGTTTGTGAAGAATGGGAAGAGTGTCGAATAAACCAACAGAGGTTCATTCTGTGTATAGGAAATATTTTTGAATTGAAAAATAAAATTAAAATCTTTTTGAGCACTTAGCAGGCATGAATTCTTTAGGCATTTGGGGATGCTGTAGAGAGAGAAGGGGGATGAGATTAGGCCAGAACTGAAAGTACAGATGGAGGAACAACAAATACAATCATCTGGGTTGCTGATTTTATAAAATAAAACATTTGATCACAGTCCTGGGACGAGACCAGATGTCTGTTTCTGTTTTAATTAGGAAGTGTGCTTTAGTTACCTCAAAAAGAAACAGTCTTTGCTCTCTTAAAACTATATTTAAAAAGATACCACCACTATCTCCACCAAAAAAGATATATGGGTGGTGTAAGATAACATAAATTGATCCCTCTTCTCAATGATTGAATTTCAATTTAAAAAATTATGCTTTCCCCCATGTTACTTTTTAGATTACTGAGCATGGACATGCAGATTTTTGTTATTGTTGTTCGCTGAATATTAAGCTTTCATTTGCTAGCAATTTAAATTCCACAGAAAAAAACATAACACTCTAACCATTAGAAATAATATTTTAAAAATACATCTCTTGGCCCAAAAAGATTTACTATGTATTATATTGCTCACCTATTTTCCTAATGATCTTTTTAATTTCTTGTGGTGAGAGGGTTTACTGAAAAAGGTGGGAAGTGATTTTCACTCAGGGTCTGTCTTTTAAGTTTTGTTTCCCCTCAGTTTTAATCTCTCAAAAGAACCTTCTCCAATTTTGTAAACTTGGTCTAAATTATAATCTTATCTGCTTCTAACAGAGTGGCTATGAATGAGGCAGCTGCCTTCTAATACCAATTTTATTAACTTTTAAAATGAGGGAGAAAAAAACAATGGAGTAGATAGATAAAACAATATTGGCGAAAATAACCTTTGAAGCCAGTTAAAGATATATGGAGTTCATGATACTATTCTGCCTACTTTTGTATATGCTTTTAAGAATTTTCATAATGCAAATATGTCAATTAATCAAGCAGAAATAGATCAAACTAAACCTTGTTCTAGGGCTACCTTTCGGCATTCTTAAAGGGATGAGGGGGGCGATCTGAATATAACTAGAGGCCAAATGCAAATATAAGTATAGTATGGGATCAGAACTGTCTGAGGTGAGTGGAAGATGAAGGGAGTAAATGTGTTTAAGGATGGGTGCAGATAGAAATTCCTTAGCTGCGAATGCTGTCTTGACCAACCATAAACCCTCCAGTAAATGGGCCTTTCCAGTTGAAACCTGTCTTCTGCTTTTCTTCAGCCCCATTTTTTTCCCCTTTTCTCTAAAATTTGGCCCTGAATGGTATATCTTCATATGCTGTGTATGCAGCATATGAAGTCTCGCAGGCTCTCAGCAAGATGATCAAAAATGTCTTCAGTCCTGGCAATCCAAGCAGGTGCACATTTCTGGGACATTTTTGTCTTTGCCCTGACACTCTGATTAAGTATCTCACTTCAGTGGTTGATTTTTGGAGCTCTGTCCTTATTACTATGTAGGGTTGTATCATTTGGGTGTACAGGACTCCTTAGGTAGAACTTTCACCCTGTCCACCTTGGAACTCACTGATCCCTCAAACCTCACACTTGACTTTTTATTTAAAAAAAAAAAAAAAAAGTCCAACCAGAGCTACTGAGAGCAGAGAGTTGAGATACATCTCAAAAACCCAGAAATCTGTTTTGATATAAGAGCTCCACAGATGTTGTACAAACACATCCTTTCTAGTTCTCTGGCATGGACCATGGCTCTGAAGGGCTGAGATAAGGAGCCCAGGACCTCTGTTCCTTGGAAGGACGAGACAGATATAGTGACACCTGCCAGCCTGATATGGAACTGCACTTAACACTCACCATTTACTTTGTGATGTGATTTTTTTTTTTTTTCTTGGTAAAACCCTGAGTGAAATCATGGATGTAGGAATGCATACTGGTCTGTAGATATAGTCTCTTTGGCTCACACAGTGCTATAAATGCTGCAGTGTTTCTTCCTCTTGAAATAATGGGAAATTTGGCTCACTGAGCCTACCTTTCCACAAGGTAAAATGCAGGGAATTGTGGAGGGGGGGGGGCGGGGGGAGGTTGAGAAATGTCTGCCATGCTAAACAGAGACACATGTTCTAACACTTGCCTTGAACTCCCACTCTTTTTATTTGATATTTTAGCCTTGGGGGCATCTTGGTTAAATCATTCATCTTCATGTGCCTCCCTTTGTAGGGATTACCTTGTGGGATGGAGGGCCTTGGGTGAGAGCCAGGACTAGAAGCCAGGCTGGGATGAAAAGTGTATCTCACTGTTGGTGGACAATGCTCTTGAGCTACGCATCTTCATGCTTCATCCGGCCCTCCCAGGCCACAGCTGCACAGCACATGTTGCCTGTTCTTCAAGATTAGAATTAAAGTCAGAGAGGGGAACTCAAGGTGCCAGTTTTTTTCTAATCCTTCCATCCAAGAATCCTCTATTCCTGACAGTTGTGCTTTTTTTTTGTCCTCTAAGCACACCTGGAGCATTGTTCCTGCCTCCACATCTGTGTCTTTGCAGTTCTTCCTTCCTTTTGAGCCCATTCCTACCTGCTCGGGGGTGATGCTTGGAAAGCACGCCGCTCTGTCCTTCTCGAGTGTTCTGAAGGCTGAGTGCTGGCAGGGTGTGAGGCTGAGGACAGGCAGTAGAGAACAGAGCGTCTACCAGATCATTTGCTTTGATCTGTTTTATATATTGGGCTTTCTTGTAAATTTCCTTTGAAGAAAGCATTCCAAAGTTTAAGATATTGCCTGTTTTGTTCATGTAGAGCCTACATGTTGCCTTATTATTCATTATCCTTCCTAATCTTTGTACCTGGTTTTTACAATTGCGTCTTAAAATTTGGAGGGTGCTCTGACTGGTTTGGTTCAGTGGAGAGAGCGTCGGCCTGCAGACTGAAGGGTCCCAGGTTCGATTCCAGTCAAGGGCATGTACCTTGGTTGCGGGCACATCCCCAGTAGAGGGTGTGCAGGAGGCAGCTGATTGATGTTTCTCTCTCATCGATGTTTCTAACTCTCTATCCCTTTCCCTTCCTCTCTGTAAAAAAATCAATAAAATACATTTAAAAATAAATAAATAAAATTTGGAGGGCGTGATCTCTGTCTTGTATGTCTCTACTGTCCCAAAGTCCATCCTGAGACTGCACATATAGTAAGATAAAAGTACTTTTTAGACAAGCAAATCAATATTTCATTTACTGATTGTCAGAGCACAGCATTTATAGGTAATACAAATTTAAATTTTAATACCCGGAAATTCTTCTGATGGCATACTTAGTCCTTCCTCCTCTTACAATAAGTACAGTTTTTGAAATGGAAGCTATCCATATAATTGTTTCTTTATCTCTCTCATCCATGGAGTTCTCTTTTAAGTCTGGGGCTAAAAGTAAGGGACAGGTGGTGACAGGCCTGGCTAGAACAATCCTGGGAGCCTCAAGCCACCTGATGTGGGGGAGGCAGGGAGGGATGGACACTTTGACAGCGTTCAGAGTGGAGACCACAGTCCTCTCAGAAATACCATGGGGAATCCTGGACTCTCCCTCTAAGAAATACTGTACTTATAATCTGGCAGCTCTCATTGGGCAACTAAGTACTGTTTCAGGGGAGATCCCACAACCCAAGGCAAGGTGGACGGGAGCCTTGATTAAGTTGTTAACCCCACACTTGCTGTTTATTTAACCTTCAGCAGCAATAAACTCATCTAGCTCCATTTCATCTAGTAAATATAGGGGATTCCTCAGAGCATCATTTCCTCATAGGTTGTAGATCTCCTCTGTGACTCAGCAGACCAAGCTTTATGCCAGCGTTCCCTTTAAGTTTCAGAAGAGGACACTAAACCTCAGAGAGCAAGCATACATACAGACTATTGCAAGTCTTTGCCTTATCCTCAAATGTGAATTTTCAATGTGTTATATGTCTGTTTTCCTATCAAAATAATGTTTATAATTATTTCTTCAAGGTACATTATTAATTGTCCTCAAATTTTGGAGCACAGTTGATACCCTCAAAATAAGTAATGTGCTGAGTCCCTGGTTTTGTGAATTCCCAGAGGATCTTTATGCTACTTCAAGCTAATTTTTGGTGTAGTTAGTTTGAAATTCCAAGATTGTATATTATTGCATATAGCAGTTCACTTTACCCTCCTCGTAACCCATCAAATAGGTACTACTAATGACCTTCATTTTACAGACAACAGGCAGAGAGATGTTCAGCAATTTACCCACAGTTTACAGTTTGTAAATTGTGGAGCTGATATTTGACCTGGGCACTCTGTCTCTGGAATCTGTGTTCTTAACCTTTCTCTGCTGTCCACCTCTCTAGAGTAAACTAATTTAGGTAAACCAATTGGCTTTTTTGGTCATTGATGATGGTCTGAGAATTTTGGTGCTTCTTTTCACAGCCACTACCTGACCCAGAGAAATTTTGGGATAAATTTTAATGTCATTTATAGGTTACTAATTTGTCCAGAGCTCAAGAAGCTCAATGGTTTGGCTTGATGTCATCAGTTGCCAATAACTCGGTCAGATAGACTCTTCTACCTGATGACCACCAGCTTGTCAACTGAGATATATGACAAAGGGAGTGCCTCTGACTAGGGTGATAAATGTCACTAGAGATATTCAATCTGAAGTTTGTCTTGGAATTCTAGGTGATCTATCTGCATAAGCCGTGTAGTTGGGTGTTTCCAAACAATGTGACTAAGATATAATATTATAGTTGCTATAGTGGCTTTGAAGTATTATTTGGTATTGTTGCACTTTGCTTTGAGTTCATTGTGTTTGTTAGCTGTGTAAACAAAACGCAAACGCCATTTATTACTCACAGTTCTGTTTAATGCTTGTGGTTTAACGTTTGCCAGATATTTCAATATATAGCCACAGATCACTCTGAGTGACATCAACAACAAAGTTTTTCTGTTTCTTCCTTTCTTTCTTTTTTAATCTGTTTCTTTAGTTATTAAAAATTTGGATTGGGGCTGATCGCTTGTTATATCCAATGTGACAACAGAAACAACAAAAAGTCAGAGGAGAATAAACTAATCCATGTCCAAAGAGAAGGTCTTGGACAGACATACGGTGTAAAATTTGACCTTCCACATATTCCTACCTCTGGCATACCTCCACTGGTGCTCATGGGGCTGTTTTCCTCTACTACCTCACCCATTATCTGTTTCTTGATCAAGGCTCCTGCAATTATCCATGTATTCCCCAGCATTGTCCATTTCTCCCACCCACATCCCCTTCCAGCTACTGTTCCATTTCTCTTTGAAAGTATTGTCTTTATTGCCTTGAATACCTCTCCTCACATTGCCCATTGTCTTCACTCTAGTTAGGCTTCATGTCCCTCTATCCTCCTAAAATGACTCCTGTCAAGAGTGCCCAGGACCTCCACATTTCAAATCCAGTGATGAGTCCCCAGTTTCTTCCTTATTCATCCTGCCGGCAGGAGTGAATCCAATGGCTCCTGCCCTCTTCCTTGAAATTGTTTTCTTCACTTAGCTTTCTTGATGCTACACTTGGTGCTCTGCCTACCTGGAAGGTGGTGTTTGCCAGTCTCCTTTGCTGATTCCTCCTGGCATCACCCCAACCTGTTCATATTCAAGTACCTTGATCCTCCTACCACTTTTCCATCTGTCCACCCTCCCAAAGTAAAATTAATCTCCTGGCTTTAAATATCACTTAAACATTGATGATTTCATCTTGGAACTCTTGCTTAATTTCAGCTTCATCTCTGCTTGGATGTCTCATTGACATCTTAAACCTACCATGTCTAAAACCCAACTCTTCATTTGCCTCTGCATACCTTCCCAGCCCTGCCAAACCCAGCCTGCTCCATCTTGGGAAATGGCAGCTCCATTTTTGCAGTTGCCTGGCCAGAAACCCTGGAGTCACTATTGACTCCTACAAATCCTATCTGTTCTTCTTTTCAAACATGTCCATAATCTGACCAGTACCTATTAGCTCCACTGATACCACCTAGGCCAGGCCACTGTCATCTAATCTGACTAGGTGCTCTGTTCTAACCTTGCCTCTAGGATTTATCCTTTTAGATTGTTCCAGTCAGCTGTAATCAAACCCTTCATGTGGTCTTCTATTTCTCTCAGGGTAAAGACCATATAGCCCTTGAAATACAGTGGCTTAGGAAGTCCTGTGTGAACTACTCCATCCCATTCCTACCCAACCTAATGAATGCCATCTTCTTTCTCCCTTGCCCATTCTGTTGGAGTGATTCTGCCCCTTTACTGTCCCTGAAACTGACCAGGTATACTTCTATTTCATTGCTCCTCCACAAGATCTTTCCTCTGCCTTACTTCATTTGTTGCCTAGCTCCATGGGATCCACTTCCTCCCTTCCTTCAGCACTTTGTTTCAAATGCCTACTTGATCAGAGAGGCCTGCCTTCACTGATCAATCTAAACAAAATAACAGCCACTCTCTCTTTTCCTATAGCCTGTTTCTGACCACCTCATCCAGATAATTCACTCATTCGTTAAAAAAAAATTATTGAGTATTACTAACTTTCAGGTATCATGCTAGGTTCAGGAGATGTAGCAATTAACAAGAGACAAAGACTCTGACCTCATAGAGTTTCTTAGGCCAGAAGGGAAGGCCATACAATCAAATAAATGCAAAATATGATAGCTGATGATGAGATCTCTGACAGAATACAGAAGGCAAACAAAGGTGGTGTGTGTGTGTATGGGGGGGGGATGGGTAATTTCCTCAGGCTGCAATAAGACCTATAGCATCTTTGATATTTCATATATTGTAAGATGCCCCTCCACTCACCCTCCATATTTGACCGTTTATAAGATTGGGGTACATAATAGAATGGATAGCCTTTCTCAATTGCCATTTATCAGTCAGTGGTCATGAAGCAGTTGCTGCTACCAATACATTGACATAGTTGGTCATAGCTGTTCTCATGGTCTGTTTAGTTGAATTGTATTGTTGGTTCTGCATATGGCTGAGGATATATGCCATTTGTTATGCTCTCAACAAGATTACATTTATTGAAATAAAATTTGATTTGCATTAAAACAAAATGTAATTGTACACAGAAAGAAAGGTGTGAGAACAGCAAGGAGTAAATCTGATACTAGTGAAGCAAATGTTCATTATCAGAGAAATGACTGAAATCCCGTATTTTCTTACAAAGCAACAGCTAGGAACATACATATAGTTGAAGCTGTGTTATTTGTTGCTGAGATACATGCAGAAGGGCTTCCAGACACAAGCCAAGCAATGCAACTGAGGTCAGGAGAAACTGCCAAATCTCCTAGAACAAAGCAGTGAGAAGCTAGTTTGACTGTCATCCAGGGCTGTCTTTAATGCACTATGACGTAGCTAATAGCAATGTTTGTTTCTTTCCTCATGCTACATGAAAACATGAAGTGCCTCCAGTCAATAACATTTCAGGTTGGATGAAACAGAGTGGGTCTCTTTTCTAAGTCATAGAATTATAAAACTAATATATAAATCTTAATTTTATCATTCATAGTTATTAGTTTACATTTTAGTTTTTAAGATAACAAATGTTACTTTTCCATATGCATTAAACCAGGAGAAAGGTTTTGTCAGGTACTTGGGTTGTAGTTTCTTGATTTTCTACTGAATGTCTTTCTCCAGCATTAAGTAATAGAGAGCTAGCATTATTGGGACTAATTTTCCAGAAATTAGTTTTGACTTTGGTTTATTATGATTAGTTTGTAGATAAAATTTTCAGACATCTGCAGGTTTTGTTTTTCAACTTTTTCTCTTGAAAGAATTACAGGCACCAAAGAAGTTACAAAAATAGTATGGAGAGAGTTCGAGGATCCATCACCCAGCTTTCTCCCATGGTGACACCTCACATAACTATAGCTCAGCTGCAGTTTATAGTAGATCAAATTATACTTAGCATTTATTAATTATACATTTGAACATTCTATTTCTTTCCATGTAAAACATCAGAATGTAATCACCCTACCCTAACCCATATTTAGTATACTGGGGAGCAGAAAAAAACCTATGCAGAGTACACTCAAGGACTATTCAGAGGACTTGAACTCTGAGAATTGATAAGACCTATTTTTCAGTATTTTCTCCCACAATTACTATTTAGAACATTTTTAAAAAGAGAATGAACTAAAATATGTATTGAAATTTACTTTACACCTCTAGCCTCTTGCAATAGACACAGGTGAGGGTGTGACAAAATTGGGTTTGGCAATATTATTTCTACTACAAAAGAAACTAGAGATTCTAAATAGGGAGTGTAGTGACTTGAAAGGTAGAAAGTTAAATACAAGTTAATGCCATTAACTTGCCTGAGGTTGCATGGCAAGGAACTTGTGGGCTCAGGGTAGAGAAATCCAAGTCACTTAGTGTGAAAACAGATCTGGCTCATTTTATATGAACTCGATATTGATATATCTGTAGATTATGTAAATATATCTTGACTAAAATTATCAAAATATTAACGGTATATAGGCAGATTTGGAAATAGTTAAACCTGGGATACAAATTGTCATCCCTAAAAAGCTTGTCATTACAGATTACAATTTCCAAATTGTGGAACACATAGACATGGAAAAATTAAAAGCTTTTGCTTATTCAGAGTGCTCTTGAAATAATTTATCTGGAGACCCCTATAAAGATTGTTGTAGCACAAAAAAACACACACCACAAGTGAAACACCATCCCCAAAATAGAAACAAATTTTGGAAAACCTAACAGTGTGTTAAGACACTATTGTCCTTGAACTCTTGTGTGTGGAATATTCTGTAAGGGTACTAAGTTCATTGCTAGCATCTGTCTATCTACAGAACATCCATATCCATGTTTAAAAGGAAAAACACCACAGGTAGACAACAAAAGAACAAAAGGGACCATGCATTTTAGCTTGTTGGTGCAGTAAAAAATCTAAATGTGTCACTAGCGCTCAAAATATGCCCTCTTGACTTCCTAATGCACAGACTTGTCCGGGAGTAGAAAATATTTAGTCGACCTAGCCTTTCTCTTTAGATAGCCAGTTTCTCCCCCATGGTAATATTTATATTCCACAAATTACTAAATAGATTGGGTTAAAAAAATATGGCAGAAAAGGAAGTGCCTTTATATAAGTTGGTTAGATATGTGCCCTGCTTACAAATAACTGAGCTATGTCCTTGTTCTTTACGTAAGTTCCAAAATAATGATTTTATGTTTTGATCCATCTCTTTCTCAGGATTACTCCTAATAAATTCTTAAATTGATGAGGATTCACTTATTTCAGTATAAAGTAGTTCGAAAGTTTTTTATGACAACTTTATTGTCACTGAAAACTATTCTGAAAGGAATGCCCACTTTCCCCTGAAGGCTTGTTGTTGTATGCCTCACTCCTGTTGGAATGCCTTTGAGAGATTAAACTCATTTCTGAGCAATTGTTTTCAGAAACTCAGTATTTTGTTTCCAGAGCTCATGGCTGGATAGTTTGTAACCTGGTCTCTACCACATATGTACCATGTGGTTTTCACACTTATCTCCAAAGGCCAAAGATTATCTCACAGAAGCTCCAAAATGATTCCTGTTTCTGAAATTTATGTGTAAAAGGAAAGAGGGTGAGAATCAAGTTCAAACTTAAGAATTTTTGTAAAGGATTATATTGATGAACAAAAGCTCTCTGGCATTTTTTGGCAGACATGTAAGAAAAGGCAGTGATTGTAATTAATTTTTAGTAAGTGCCGCATATTTGATAATTGCTCTGATTCATGCTATTATATTCCTCTTCCTTCACCCACAGCAAAACAAGCTTAATTTGATTCATGCCCTTAGGAAGAAAAAAAAAAAAGGCTAAGATTACTCACATGGCTATGATTCAGCTCTTGGCTCCCACCACCTCCTCTTCCTCCTCCTCCCTTTCTCCCACCCTGCCCACTCCCATATTCACTCCCACCCAGTTGCCATCAAAAAAACTGAGTCAGTTCGTTCTTTAAAATGGGTGGGGAAAGAAGACAACTAATAAAACTTCTCTGAGGGCAGTATACTCCTTAGATCTGAAATCACTGCAGGAAGACGGGTAAAGTGGCTGCTTATATAACATGAAAAGGCTGGAACAGAGGCAAAGTCTCATAAAAGCAATGTTCAGACTGTCTTATATAAGTCTAGGCACAGTTTGTGTGTATGTCTATAGAGGCATACCTATGGCTGCATAGCTATGTTTCTATGAAAATTTTCTAATATTGGGAATCTCACATATACTGTAGACAAAACTAATCATCTGATCTCAAAGTAGGATACCTTGTTTTAATAACAATGAATCTAGCAGCTATCCAAATAGTTTTGATCATTGTAAAACATACATGATTAGTCACTTTGTCAGGCCTCGAGTGAACAAGATTCTCCCCAGCCCCAGGAGTTGGAAGATTGGTTTTGAGGGAGGCAGTGGACCCTTTGTGAGCCAGTGGTGGTGGCAGACATTATGGAAGCAGTGATTTCTGTTTCTTCCTTGTATTTTTTCATTCCCATTCTTCAGATTAAACGAAAGCCTTGATGAAATAAAATGACTTTCCCGAGTCCCTCCCAGAGCCAGTATTGGAACCCAGGCTGTCTGTCTGCATCGTTACCTGTAGTTCTGGTTTATGAGAACTTGACACAGTTGGATCATGTGGAGATTGCCTGGGGACAGGAGTGGTGACTGGGAGGAAGCTTTATGTGGGGGTGCATTCCAGTAAAACCCTAAAGGGAATCTTTTGGTAAAGTGAATAGTCAACTCCCAATTTAGCTGTTTTTCACTGTCTCGGGGTATATACCTTTTCTCTGCCCTCTTCTACCAATTTGAAAAGTAGGTATTTGAGCATTTTTATATGTTAAATAACAAAATTAATTACACATTAAGGTATCATCCAGGCAGTTGCTGACTTTGCTCAAGGTTAAAGGAAGTATGCTGAAAAGAGACAACTGCAGTTAAACTGCTCAAATCGAGCCTTCCAGATTTCTTGTGTGGGGACTTGTACTTCTTCTTACTGCATTCTTCCTGTCTGTGTAATACCTGGGAACCATTCATTCCATGTAATGCCACCCCCATCTTGGTAGTGAACTTTTAACTGAAGAGGAAGCCTTTTAGGCATGTCAACTTATTTAATTTGAACCTTCACAGATGACATTATGGTGGTTTTCAAGTTTTTATTTTGCTGCTTTTAGGCAAGTTGGAATTAAAGGACTGTACAGATGTGTGTGTGTGTGTGTGTGTGTGTGTGTGAGTGAGTGATGTGGTTATATTTCATGTGTGCTAGCGTGTGAGTAGCTCCATTTAGAATGTGCATTGCAGTAAATGCAAAAGTGAAAGCTGCAACATGACTGTTATGTTCCTCACCACTTCCTGAAGAACCTGCCACATGAGCCCCAGACTTAGAGACTTAAACTGGGGTCCTCAGGACAGAAAGAGTCCTCCATGGTAAAAAGTCTCCAGTAGACCTACACGTATACAATCTGTTACTGCTGTTGTGTAAACTCAAATGTTTGGTTGCCTCGGTTGTATAGTTCTCAACAAATAATTCTGAAGCTTTCAATATTGGGGAATAGAACCCAAAACTTGCTATACCTTCAAAGTAATCACTTGAACTTCCTCGTTTACATGATCCAGTTCTTTGAAACCATTTAGAAAGTGCATTCTGCTCCTAAAATGTCCAAGTTATAAAAGAAAAATGTGAGCTTGTCAGATTAACTACAATCCCCAGTCTAATAAAACTGAGTCACATCCAAATGGTCTGCACTTACACTACCCTCCCCTTCTAGGGAAAATGTGTCTGGGGGAGGCAGTCTGAGTCATCACCTGGTTTGTTTGACATACGCTTCCTTCCATAAATTGGGAATGGCAAGCAGCACAGTGTTCTGGGCTTGTCTCAGGGAAGGAGCTGCTGCAGCCTTGCACAATCAAAATAGGGCCTTTAGGTTAAAGGATGAAGCTGAGCCCATATTTTGCCTTGGGATGCTGGGGGTAGGAAGAAAATGACAGACCCTAACAAAGAACATTTGTAAGTACCATCTGGGGTGGGGTGGGGTGGGATTGGGGGTGGGGGGCTTGTGTCAAAGAAATGGAAGGAGTGTTCATAATTGAATTTTTCCTAGGACATAAGAAATAAATTAATGGTGTTAAAATAAATAAGGGGGACCCATTTCCTTAAGAAGAAGGAACTTGATGTGAACAGTCTAAAATGATTGCATGAAAAAGGGCGGGTGTAAGAGATATATTATTTGGTGGTTACCATACAAATTTGTCTTGACAATGTTTCATTTTCCCTGATTTACCCAACCATTTATGAAACGTTTTCATGGCAAACTCTGAATCTCCTTTAGGGGTATTTTGAGAGAATGAGGAGAGAAGAGGTGCATGTGTCTCACACATTTTTCTTACAATGGCTTTGCAGAGGCTTACCAGAGCTTTTAAAAATAATTGAGAATGTAAAATTGTCACAGAGACTGTAGAGGAAGGGTAAGGAGGAGTAGACTTATAGCTGAAGTGGCTTTGTAAACGCAGTCTCTGCTTTGGGGTTGTTTTTTAATATGTGCCAGGCATTCCTCTGATTTCCATCCTGATTTGGTTGTGGCTATCTGTCTGTCTGTGTGAGGCTTGGGTGTTGCCTGTTTAAAAGCCGGAGTTGTCTCAGCCTGGGCGTTTTCTGTTTCGGCTTATGGCTCCCCCCCCCCCTCTTTTCCTGAATGAGTGTCCTTTGTATAACCCCAGTAATTCAGAAATCCTGCAGAGGGACTGCCCTGTCATGTGACTTGGGTACTAGGTGCTGCCTGTGATTGGTCAGCAGCTAATTGGCAGGTCCCTATAAGAGGTCCCACTTCTGGAGTCAGGCCACTCTTCTGCCTGGGCTGCTACTCAATGGGCGCCAGAGGGTGGAGAGGGACGGGTGTCCAGTGATTCAGCCACATGTGATAGATGACCAAGTGACTGCTTGCTTGGAGTCCGTGCATCAGTGGAAGACACCCAACGGGTGGTGGCTGACTTGATCAAACTCTGGCTTCCTGAACTGGTAACTGTCACTTTAATAGAGCTTACTGATTAAACTCAGAAAAAATGCAACTAAAACTCTTTGCCAGGAACTTGTGTGGACTTACTCCCTGTCTCCCCCCACCCCTTGTTCTTATTCGTTTTGTCACAGGAATGAAATGCAGATAACCCTTTAGAAAACTTTTGTAGGAAAGCACCTCGTGTGATCTGGAACAAAGACATTATATAATCAGATTTATCAAGCTGTGAAGAGGGAGTTTTAGCGAACAGAAGCAGCATTCTGTCACCAGGAAATACTGCTTTATCCAGAATTGGTAAGTTGAAAAATGGCATTGCTCCCTAATAGATATCATATGGTGTGTGGGGGAATTGTGAAATTGTTCACAGATCCCTAACAACTGTATTGAACCACAGAACCCATAAACAGAGTGAGGAATTCAAAAAAGTAGCAGCCCAAGAATATAGCATGAAGGCTGAGAAGCAGCCAGGTAATTAACAAAGATTAACTGAGCATTTCCAGTTTAGGCAAATATATGTAATACAACTAGTTTGGCTCTCCCCACTTTTTATCTTTTCCTTTTTAATGGGGGGAATCAAAATGGGTTAGTTGGTAACACTGTAGCATTAACTTCCATGGACGTAGATTTCCATTTAGTATGGATACTATGTATGATTTTTGGAAGAACGCTTTTATAATTAGGCAACTTGCCCTCCTTTTTCCATCCCTCTACCTAAGGATGTCAAGTATTTAGTTAGAACTCTACAAAATGAAAGTTTAAGTAATGCATTAGAGACATTTCTTACTGATTATGAAAGGCAGATTAAGATGATAATCGATTTTTTTACATTTGTATCATGAATTTTAAGAGTGTTCTATTTGATTCCATTAATATAGCAAAAGAGTAGTTTTTTCCATATGGTCCATTACACTTTGAAAGGTCCTGATGAGCCATGCTTACTGGTGAGCCTGTCTATCTTTCTCCAAAACTTTTAAATTGTTTTCTAATCTTGAATCTGAACTTCCTTTGTGTTTAAGTTGACCAGAAGAATACAATAAAGCTTTGAAGACCTGTGTTCTATACAGTAGGTTCTTGTTCATGAACGCTAAGGAAACAAGTTTATATTAGGCATGAATGTCTGATTTCTTTTCTTGGCTTTTTAAGAATTATTTTTGCTGGAAAAGTTGAATAGAATAAGAAAATACTATTAGAATGGTGGGTGGCTACCTGATTTTACCAGTTTATTAATGGTCAATAGAAGCAGTCATGTGATATATATTTATAGAATCAGATAGAAAAGAATTGTTCTTTAACTGTTAGCAACAATATAGGTAACTTTGGTGATCTCTCTATATAAATGTGAATTCATAGAATTAAAGCTGTTATCAGAATTGTGCATTTTGGGTTATATAGGATATCATATTATTTATTTTGTTTTCAGTATCTTAAGCCAAATTGAAGGTTGAAGCTGCATTTCTGACTTGGTTCCCATTCTGTTGCTTTCAAAATCTTAAAATTCATAACTTGAAATGGAAAATGTATAATAAAATGCAGGCTAGCAATGCTGTAGTTCTCTCTAGCACTAGCGTGGGATGAGGGTGGAGGAGAGGGAAATGAATCCATGGGGATACATTAATTGGTATTTTTTCTTTCATAATTTGAGAATGTTAAAGATTATTATTCTCAAACAGCTTTCAAAGACATAGACAAAGAGCAAGATAAGCATGGCCTTTAGGGGCAGGTCCTCCAATAAATCAGATCGATGATGCAAGTGTGAATATTACAATTATTTGACTTAATTAAGGTGTGGCTGAAGATGTGGAAAAAGTCTACTCATTTCCTTGAAGCACATGAATTTATGGGTTTTAGAGTCTTGAAGACAGAAAAATGGTGATGAAGAATTAAGATATTGACAGGTAATTTACATCCAACTCCTAGTTGTATGCAGTGATTCACAAGTATTTTCAGCTCTATTTCATGTAATTACTTGGGCAAAATATGATGATTTAACAATCTAGCTAAAGACTGCCATGCTTAATGGAAAAAAAGCCTCTATATAATTTGTAGATTTGACTCATCCATTTAGAATCCATTGTCGTGAATGAAAAGACAAAAACAAAAACTGATAGAAGCAGGCTGAAACAGTAAATGCTGGAAAGTATTTTCCAGAATAATTCTTTTAGATCTTTATGATTTCAGTCCTGTTTGCTGTGCTGTTATTTACAAAAATATATGAAAAATAAATAACATGGCATTGTCCTGAATTCTCCACTGGTGTTATTGAAAGTATTAATATCGTGTATACTCTGTAAACAGTGTGCATGTGTCTTTGTCATTATCGGTATGTAAAGATACAAACTAAAAGGAATCTGGCCAAGTGACAGACCTCAAATTAGTTCCTCCCAAATTGTATTTGGTATTTTTATAGTCAGAAATAGAAAGGCTTTCCCTTTGGGCTTGTTTCTTACATTTTTGATGTGGTGTACCTTTTTGCCCAATTTTTCAAGGTATGTATATGTATGTGTTTATATACTTGATTGGAAGGGGGAGCTTTAATTGCTAGCAAAACAAGTGGGTGTTTGTTAGAACCTAGATAAGCCTCATAGTGTTGTTCCTATGACAACTGAGGGGTTGGGTGTTGAAATGTAGCTTTAAGTTCTCAGTTTGGAAATGTCATTCAGACCTCCCACCACAGTCTTATTGAGTAGGAGGATAATGAGAAGGGGGGGAAAAGCCACGAAGCAACATAAGTATCTCCATTCTTTTCATGTCTTCCTGACTTGTCTTTGTGTATGGATCACCATGGGGGTGGTAAACCCTAGGTCTTGAACAAAGCAATGCTTCAGTATAAAATAAATGGAAAGAGGTCAAAAAAGTTGGGGAAGATAAATAACAAACAGGGGTAATAGGCAGAAGAAGTCTTTTATCCAGCGCGGACCAGCAGTGAGACCATCTTGAATGAGTTACTGTATATCTCTTCAAGAGCTGCAAATATTTCCTTAAAATGCAATGTGGAGAAAATTCCTTTGGAAGCAGGATAGTTTACCACTTTGGCATAATGCTTATTTATCTCCCTTAGGCTGATTACAGAGGACATTATTCTTTTAAGGTACATGCTTTTAAGTCAATTATTTCTCATTTAATAGCTTGTCTTTTTTTCCTATGGGAAAGATCAATCATGCTATTAAAAAGTGGTAAACTTGGGTATTTTACCCTATGTTCAAAAATTACTTGAAAAAAAACCCTTAAAGACTGTTAGAGACTGGTTGTTTGTGGAAATGATTTGGTTGACTGAGAATCTTATGGCACACTGTATTGGGGGGCAAAGGTTGTTTAGACTAATTTTGGGGATCGATTAGTTATGCAGTGTGGATTTTCCATGCCTAAAGGGCTTCCTACTTTCTACTCTTAAATGGTTTTTACTATTTATTTGGTCATTAGCATATCCAGAAGTTAGAAAGGAAAAATAGACTTCAGTGGGTTTTACCCCTTACTTAATATATAGGTCCACTTTTAATGTGAAAAACTTGGTAGCAGATCATGACCTGAACTTACGTGAAGCTATTTGTAGTCTTTATCTCACTTCATACAAATGTTAGTATGTTTTATTGTAGCAATATTAATATGTTTGGTCATGGAGTGCTGCGCCAGACTTGCCTGAAATTTTATATTGATGGAATAGTCACCCTATTAAATTTACAAAATTTCAGATAAGGATTTGTGGACTTCTAATTACTGATATGCGTGGAGCTTATATTATGTGCCAGGGATATAATTATCTCCATTTTACATGGGAAACTGATGCACAGAGAGGTGAAGCAACTTGCCCAAAGAAACACAGCCAGGAAATTGTAGAGCCAGGATTTGGAAGCCATTAGTCTAACTGCAGCCTACTCTTAACTGAGAATGCTTATAACAGGTTCTCCTAGCGGGGAGTGTGCAAGTTCCAGGGGTCTCAGAGGCTCCTAATCTCTTCACACATTTCCTAACATTGATCTCTATCAACAGTCTGACTTCTTTAGTTGGGAAAATGAAGACACAAAAATAACTCTTTCCTTAGCCCCAAGGAACTTATCTTGACTAGTGGAAAAAGTTATTGCGTAGACATTCCCTGGGTCCTTAACTCCAGCAGGAGGTCTGGGCTGTGAGGAAAGAGGGCGTGGGTCATCTGGGGGGGGGGGGGGATGAGCTCTCTCGCATGGGAGCCAAACTAAGACAAAGCAAGGCTCCCAGGGGGAATCAAGCAGCAGCCTTCGTTCCTCTGAAAGGATACTTTAAAAAAAAATTCTTTATTGATAAAGGTATTACATATATGAAAGGATACTTTTAACACTACTTCAAGAAAGTATATAAGGTGTCTCTCCAATACATATATATTTCTAGGGATAAAAAAACTCATTCCATGCTAATAGCAACTTCCCCATTCTATTTCCCAAATTCCCTCTCCCTCTAACCTGCTTAATTTCCTTGTTAGCATTTATCTCTGACATATTGTAGGCTTTACTTATTTATTCATTTGGTATTTTAGTCAAACACCAGCAGCAATGTTATCTTTGAACAAATTTAAAGTTTCAAATTTGTTTCTCTTTGATCTCCATCTGCAAACTAATTTTCTCCTGTCAATCTTAGACTACTAGAAATAATTAAGGTTTTTTGCTTATTGGATTATTCTCATTATTAGTTATCATTTTTATATTCACAGCCATGGAAATTTCTTTATCTTAAACAAACTGTTTTGATTGTGCAATCAGAATTTGGAGGACTGCAATCACTGAGTATTTTTAAATTCCATAAGACTGTAATTAATTGCAAAGGAGAACATGCATAGTAAAATATTTTTATATTTTGTGAACTACTTTCAACTTAGATAGGGAAGTGTGGAACTATACATAACATTGAATCCAGCAAAAAAATTAAAACTATCTATGGGCTACCCTTTTCCTTTGAAAAATTAAAAATATCAATATAAAAAAATTGTTCTTCATGTTATGCTAAAAAATTGTAAATGATTTAATCTTGGACATTTCCTGGCTCAAGTTCTTAAATTCTCAACTGCAGCCAATTGTCTTTTAATCCTATATTTATTCTAGTTTATGCATTCTGAAGTATTAAAGATAATATAGAACAAAATTTAGAAATACATATATTATTTACTATACCAGTAAATACTGTGGTCATGTAAATACATCACTAGAGCATTTATATATTTGATTTTCTTTTAACTTCTTAAAAGAACAGATTAGATGCATGTAAAAGTTAAATATAATATGCTTTTGTAAGTCAATATAATAATTGTGATACTTTACTTTTCTTAGCTATATTTTAATAACACAATAGTTTCCAGTTACTTTCTTTTAAAGGTTGAGCTAATAAAGTAATAATTTGCTTAAAAATGAAATGTAACTGGTTACTTTAAGGTAGAAGATGGAGTCATTGATTAGGAAAAGCTAAGGTTTTATTTTAAAGGATCTTCCTTTCTGCCTGGAAGAGTTGACTCTCCTGAAGCACCTAGTCTACAGAAAGCCCAATGCTGGTGGTGGTATTGGAAGGAAGCTTACTTTTTCCACCTTTTCTAAAAGCAGATGGATAAAGACTTTTTAAATGAAAACCCATTGATTTCTCTCAATTAGGATTTGAGTGGCTAAGGTTGTTAAAATATAAAAAAAAAAACACCTATGAATTTATACAGGTCCAGCAACATTTTGCAGCGCCCTTCCAAAGTTCCGGTTGCCTGAAAAAATTCTCCAAACCTCCAGACATTTTGCAGTGGGTATCAAATATATGACAGTGGTTACCAGGACCGCAACAAGGTGCCTGCTCACAGCATCCATTACAGTGTTTGCTCCTTAAGGGGCCCAGGCTTTGGGAACAAGTAGTCTGTGTGCACTGAGCTGCCTTTGCTCCCTGCTAGCTGAGTAAGCTACTCGATTTATTTCCCTAAGCCCCAGAGAGTGGAGTGTCAGTACTAGCTCACAAGGCGGCTGTATCAAATTAGATAACACATGTGAAGCACATTCTGTGGTCCCTGAAGTAATGGTGCTTAACACACTTGAGTTCCCTTCCCAAATCCTTTTAGGAACAGGCTTCAGTTTAATCTTAAACCCTATGGATCCATATGTATTTTTTTCATATCAGGTTAAGTAAAACAGTGATGACAATGGTGGCTGCCATTTATTGCATACTTAACCATGTTCTAGATAGGCACTATGGTATTAGCTCTACTTGCATTCAACTGCTCAATCTTCTTGATAACCCATTGGTTCAATTACTGTGCCCATTTCATAGATGAGGACATTGAGGCTAGTAAGGTAAAAGAATATGTTTGACGGCTCAGCTGGTAAGTTGTGGAGCCAGGCTTTAAATCCAAATAAGCGGTTGGCAGTATAGATGGAAAGTACTTCTTTCGGGCAGAAAAGGAGAATAAAAGTTGACTGAACCCGAAAGTCTCAGAAATGGCCTTCTCATTTCTAATTTGCAAAGTGTCACATCTGCCAGGCCTGGCCCTCTCAGTATTGAAATACAAAGTTGACTTTTTCTGTTTCTTATTTTACAAATCAACAGGAACAGTTTTAGTCATTTGTGTTTTATGAAGTTTTAATTAGGCCACTGAAGTCCATGAGGGGAATTCCTTGTTTTCAGTTGATCTCATGCACTAACAAATTTACTCATGTAACTTCCCCTATTTTTTTCTCTAATGTTTTCACTTGAAAGTGGGGGTGAAAGGGAGAGCTTATGTGAGCATTTGAGTCCTAGGGATGTACTTTCAGCAACCTCTCTGGAGATTCTTCTATCTGGTATAGAATTAATCCATAGAAAAGTAAAATGAGTAAGAATCTATACTTACTAATATTTTTCTCCTTTATCACCGTCTAGTTTTAGGTGATATCTAGAGGGGTAAAACGTCTAAGTAGATAATTATAAGAAGCCATCTGTTTGCATAAAACCTTATCCTTGGATAAGGAGTTAAATTTTCAGAATATGAGAAAGGGGATTCACATTGAGAGTTTCCTCCTCTATCAGATGTAGGCTGAGAATTTGACTGAGAGGGGAAGCAGGCTACCCTAACCCATGGGTTCAGAGTGCTTAGAAATCTTTTTTTAAAAATCTCCTGGCCTTGAACTGAGGCTGTCTGTAGGAGGATATACTAGTCATGCCTGCCTTCATTCTTTTATTTGTTCAATTGTTCATTCGTTCATTCACTATCTCCCATAACTCATTCAGCATCTACCTGCAGATGGATGAAAGAAAGGCTAGGATTAGGGTCCATGAAGGGGAGGAAGAGGAGGAACTACAAATTCACTTTCTTCCTTGCACCTCAGTGACTATGTCTCTTATTTGATTCTTTGTCATTTTTGAGACAAGGCACATTTTACAGAATCACATTCATAAAAGTTTTGAAGCTAATCTTCCTTTGGCAGCCAGCTTTCTTTTTTTAATAAGAGAAAGAAAAGGCTTATGACAAGAAAATAATGCAGAGAAATTGGTTTTATTTCCTTTTTTAATGGAGGTAGAAGGAAGATTCATAGTAGAGAATGTGTTAATAAATAATGTCTAAGAATTCCCCTGAGCTTTCAACTCATTTCCCTGTTTAGAGAACATTAAGAGAGAACAAAGGCCTCTACAATAATGTCTTGGAAAATGATTTTTAGATAGAATTTAAATCAATTTGGAGGTACAAAGTCCTGCTCTGCCCTCCATTAAATATATTATGAGTTTAAAATTTTTTTAAAAAGTATCACTAAGTAAAAAATGTGAAAAATGAGGGATACCCTCTCTTCTGGGGAGGTAAAGGCAGGGAGGAGGGTTTATGCTACTAACACTTCAAAAAGTGTTACTTGTCCCAATGCTGCAGTTAGGGTTACTCTTTCTTCAGGCAGATAGAGTCTTTACTTGTGATTTAGTAATGATTTAAACCTGGGAGTCATTTCCTATACTTTTTGGAAAACACACAACTAGTCACCAAGTTCTTTGTAATAGCACAAATTTGGTCTGTGTGTTTTCTGATACCGGTTGGATCACGCAGCAATGCTTTATATCTTTTAGGATGAAATGTTAAGTCTATGCCGCAGACTTAGTACAACAAGTACTCTTTCGGACAAGTTAAGTTAGTAAAGGCAGTAAATTCTATCTTTCTCTCCATCCTGTTTGATAGCCATACTCTAAAAGACCCTTCCTTATCTTTTACCTATGGATAGTAGGGAGAGTATAAGCAAGGTGTTCCTTTTGAACTCATCCCTGCACAATTTCTCTTAAGGTTGGGGAAATGATCATCTGGCCCTTGAAGTATGGGGGTATTAGCAAAGATTGTCCCAGGTTCCATCTAAACCTCCTAAGCTTATAACGGAACAATTGGCAAAGATACCATATGGTATATAGTCATTTTACAAAAATAGATATTTATTGCATACCTACTACATGCCAGACTGTGTTCTCTGTCTTGGAATATAGCAGTGAACAGGTCTCTGCTCACATGGAGGGGGAGACTGACAGTGATTGAGCAAATAAATATGTGGCAGGAGTTAGTACATGCTATGGAATAAAATAAAACTGTGTCAGACAGATAGGGAGTAACCAGGGGTCCAGGGAAGAACTACTTTATCTAGGGCTGACAGGAAAGGCTTTTCTAATGTTTATGCAGAGAATTATCCATGGGAAATGAGGAGCCAACCAGAAGGGTATCTGGAGGGAGAGGATTCCAGGCAGAGAAGACAGTCACTGCAGTGGAGGTGGGAGCAAGTTGAGCAGGTTTAAGGGACAGAAAAGAGCCGGTGTAGAACAGCAAGCAAGGGGGAAAGTAGTAGATGAGGTCTGGGAGGTAGTGAATGGCAGATCACACAGTTGGCCATAGTAAGAAACTGCTGGAACATAGGACATGATAACTAAAGATAAGGAGAATGGGAAGTTTGTAATGGCACAGATTTGGTCTGTGTGTTTTCTGATACAGGTTCTAGCCCAGGGGTGGGCAAACTTTTTGACTCGAGGGCCACAATGGGTTCTTAAACTGGACCGGAGGGCCGGAACAAAAGCATGGATGGAGTGTTTGTGTGAACTAATATAAATTCAAAGTAAACATCATTACATTAAAAAAAGGGTACGGTCTTTTTTTTTTTTTTTTTTTTTTTTTTTTAGTTTTATTCATTTCAAGTGGGCCGTAGTTTGCCCACGGCTGTTCTAGAGTATAGGTTATTTATATAGGGATTCTGGAGAACCCATCCATTGTGCCCCATAACCTGAGTGTGCACATGTTGGTAAGGGCTCTCATAAAATGCTACTATTGTAACTTTAATTATTATAATATGGAAACCTTAATGATAAACAGTTTAGAATTTTGAACTGCATGGTTTTAAGTACTTGGGTGTTAAAAGTATTTTGGGTGACCCTCCATCTTATGTTCATGCAATTGATAGATTCCCTCTTATAATTCTGCATGAAAATTTTCTGTTTGATACAGGTTAAAAGGTTGTGTTGCACAGTACTTGTTTTACAACTGCAGGCAGAAAGGAAGAGTGGGAAAATAAAAGCAGTTGACCAGTTGGGAAGAATGGGGTTGTGTCTGCTTTTATCTTTTAAATTTGTGTTCAAAACATTTTTGCAATTTCTTAAAGATAGAATTGATTGCTGTACATGGGTTGTAGCCCCTTATCATTATTTTACTATCATAATTCCTACGTTTTGTGTAAGGTATATACAGTTTCTGTCATGTAGGAGTTTACATGTTAAGAAACATGATGACATCAGTGAGAACAGACATGTTGTTCTATCTACACTGGACCATGTAACCAGTCTTAGAGGGGCTTGATAGCTATTTAAACTAATAGGTATTGTCCGGATTTACCTTACTACACACCCCCTGAAACTTTATACCTAATACTTATCACCTAGCCTGACTTTCCACTAGTTAGTTATGCATTTGGGTTAACCTTCATATTCTTTTAGCAGGGACCCACCTGCAGAAAAGAGTTATTGGTTTTGTCATTTATAGTTCAATTTCACTGGACCGGATTTCCTTACTGCCTCTGGCTGAAACACTGCGAGAATGAGAGTTTTACTTGTGGGGAGGAGAAATTCATAATTTGGGAACACAGAGTGTTTTGTGTAAGGGGCCCCAGTGTGCTCTTTTCCATGCTCCTCTGGAGTGGGACTCTGCACTGACAGAGGGAGTGAGAGTTGGCACATCATGAGGACGCCGACCTCCTTGGAGGAGATGCCTTGTGATCTGAGAGAGAAAGATGCAAAAAATAGGTAAACAGGGATGTAGGGAAGTCCTAGGGTACCAGCAAATCTGGTAATAAGCCCAGGTGTCCTTGGACCCTTGCCTCACTCCTTTCTGGCATCCATGACATTCCTGCTTCTCTCTTGGAAGACAAGGGGTTACGCTCCTGACTTAGTGAACAAGGAATTTAGGAATGGGCGTTGAAGATACCATCTTCTCAAAATCTTCCTGCACATACTGCTCTCAACTGAGGCTACTTTCTAGGTGTAATATAGAGAGCTAGACAGAAAGGTCCCTTTTCTATTAGCCTCTGACTTCTAGCTTTGAGGGAAATCTATGTATTTCCCAAGAAGTGGTGTGTTCTGTTTGGTCTCTCTGGTCATGTCTGATGGTCTACTCGCGCTTGAGCCATTTTGCCCCATGTGCCGGGGGATTTCCCTTTTTTTCTTCCCCCATGTAAGCAGACAATTTGCTGCTTGATATTTCTGCATTTGACTGGAGTCTATTCTGAACCATTGTGTGGTGGCTGGGCACTGCAAAATGAGTCAGTTCCTGCAGTTTGGTTACAAGTTCTCAAAAAGTATTTCAGAATGTGGATGTGGTCAGCATAGTCATTTTCCAGGCATCTAAAAGGAAACCCACATCAACTGTAACAATTGAGCTGCGAACCTATGGCCTAGCTTTTCCTCAAAGGAAAGCTTGTAGCTCCCCTAGAATCTAGCCTGTTCTTTAGCTCTTCAGTAGAATTCATCTTCATATTTGCAAATCATGTTTTAACTGTCACTGTATGCACAAGCAATGCAATAGAAGCTTTTGCATCCATCACTTTTTGAATGTGGACACAAGTTTGCCAAGAAATTATTTTTGTAAAATGGAATCTATGGAATTAGACTGTAATTAGTACAAAATGTAGAATGTGGCTTAGGGACAGGAACTTTGGTGATTTTAGCTAATGCGCTGAAGAAAAACTAAGATGGTTTAGGTTCCAATATAATATATGGAAATGAGACTATTTTGTTTACTAATTAAGTTCTGAGCCTCCATAGACTTAGCAGCAATACTAATTAAAAATAATTAAATCCTTTTCAAGCTTGAAAGGAATTTCAAGTTTGTCAACGGTTAGAGAATATTTTAATTCAGCATAGGTTTTAGAAAATAATCATTGTGAAATTTTTATCCTTGGGTACCCATGAATCATGTAAAATTTTGAGTTCTTAGTTATCAGTCTTGTACCATTATTGACTGGAATTCCATTATGACTGGAATTTTCAAGGAAATGAAAACAAACAACAGACTAAAGGGTAAATTGTTTGAACAGATGCATCACCAAAGAAGATATATGAATGGCAAACAAATGAAAAGATGTTCAGCATTATTAATCATTAGAGAAATGCAAGTCAAAATTACAATGAAATACCACCACACACCTGTTTGGCTACATTTAAAAGGCCAACCATACCAAGCGTTGGCAAGTTTGTGGAGGATCTGGAACTCTCAATACATTTAAGTAGAAATGTAAAATGGTACAAACATTTTGGAAGACAATTTGGCAGTTTCTTAAAATGTTACATATACACTGACCATAAAACCCAGATATTCCATCCTAGAGAAAAGAAAACATATGTCTCCTCAAAGACTTGTACATGAATGTTTACAAAAAGTTTTACCAATAATAGGTAAAAACTGGAAACAACACTAATAATGTTCACCAACAGGTGAACGGATCAACAAATTGTGGTGTATCCATGATGGATACTACTCAATAATGAGGAGAGAGCTACTGAGGCATCAATCAAGAACATGAATGACCCTGGACTAAATGAAAGAAGCCAGACAAAAAAAGTACATACTGTATGATTCCATTTATATAACATTTCTTAAGGATGGAAAGAGATCTATGACACAAAGCAGATCAGTGGTTGCTTGGGGTGGGGAAGGTAGGATGGGCAATTGGGAGAGGTTGCAAAAAAGCATGAGGGTACTTTGGGGCTGGTGGAGAATTTCACTACTTTGTATCTTCATTGTGGTGATGGTTTCATGGGTGCAGTTTATTGTGTGCTAGTTATTCCTCAATTTTAAAAAACTTTTTAAGTGAGCAGTCATTGTTATAGTAGATGGAGGGTTTTTAGATGACCTTTTTGGCCCCACCCTCCCCCCCCCCCCAAAAAAAAAACACACCACCAAACAAACAACAACTTAGCATCTCTTAGAAAAAAGCTGATTAATGGTTTTGGGTTTAAAATGTAACCTTCTAGTACAGATGAGAAACCAAAGTTAAACTGCAAACATAAATGTGACAGCTTTAGCTGCTCCTGTTTACGAGGCATTGAAACAAGTGGTTCAGGAAGTATCTTATTCAGCACTATGGGGCAAGCCATCTGCCTGGTTTATAAGCATTTGCACTTAAACACTACTTTAGCACTCACCATATGATGACGGTGAAAGCATGTGAAGTGGGGTTCAGATTGCAAAGATAAGACATGAAAATACCACCTTCAGAGTCTACCATTAGAGCAATAAATCTCTTCTATTTGCAGAGTGCATGAAAATTGATAAAGTACTTTCATGGACCTCATTTTGTGTGATCATCTCAATGATACCATTACAGACAGGATCAGTATTATCCTCATTTGCTTGGGGAACAACCCGAAACTCAGGGAAGCCAAGCTCTTTGAGCAGAGGTCACCATTCTCCCTACTACACCCTGCTGCTTCCCTAAAGTCATGTAATTGAATATTTGGCCAGGACTCTGCTCATCAATATGTCAGACAGTTACTGGAGTTCCTTCTATTTGTATATGAGGCATTTATGACAATGATTCCCTCTAATCTTCTTCTGTAAATGGATAACAACCACAGGCTCCTTAAGGTTGTAAGGGTCAAAGATTCCTATAGAAATGAGCCATAGTAGCTGGACAGCACCATATGCACAGTGCGTTCTGAAATTTACTATGTGATTTCCCTCATCGGGCCTGACTGCTGATGGCATGAATTGAGTGAGTGGGTTTGTGAAACCAACACGGAAACATGAGAGCTTAATTCCCTTAGTTGCCCCATGGTTTCTATCAAGATTGTCAAGTTTCATAATAAGTGAAATTTTGTGTACTGAATTATTTTTAATTCTTCTTTAAAAGATCAGTTTCTTGAGTTTTCTGTCTGTCCCTAGTGGCACATCTAAAATTTGACTTGTTTTCTTGACTTAATCCCAGAGTTCCCGTTTCTAAACTTTCTATTCATGCTTTTAAAATTTATCCAGGTTTATTCTAATCTTAGAAAATCAGAAGATATAATTATTCCACCAAATCCTACAGGTTCTGCTCTTTTAAGTACCTCTATTTATTCCATCCCTAATTCCATGTCCCCTCCTGGCTTCCCTAAGGGCAAATATGAAGGAAAAGTGGTGATGTACACAACAGCTCTTTCCTGTAAACACTGGATTTGTGCTATTAATGATCTCAGTAGTAGGATGAAAATAATTACCATATGGATTTCTTTATAGTTTGTTTCCCAGACCACAGAAAGTTTAATAATCAGGATAGGACTTATAAAAGAGGTAGTGTCAGAATGAATAATAATTGTCAGTGAGAAATTTGAATAGTTTGATGCCATTACATACTAGCTAGAAATGGAAGGCAGGAGAATGAACATGGGGTTAGAACATTGAGTTGGGAAGGGGACAAGGTAATTCTGGGCTTAGTTAGGTAAACTGGGTTCATTCCTGGCTTGTCACATCCACATAGGATTTTATAGGCAACCCAGAGTCTGGATACCCCAGTTGTGGTTCGGATTGCTCATCAGACTCTGAGGTTCACTGCGTTTCTCGCATTGCCAATTGACATCCAGTGTGTTCTCATTAGAATTTAAGAGTTCCCCTTGATTTCTGAGTTCTTATGCCTTGCCTTTTTGTCTAAATGAGAGGGTTTTGCTGTTTGTTTTTTACTGAAAATTATTCCTTCAGCACACGGCCATTCACACTTCCTCAGATTATCCCCAACACCACACACACACACACACACACACACACACACACACACACACACACACACACATATTCTCTTATCTTCCTTGAGCCAGTTCTTTCAAGGTTATACTATCCTTTAGTGCCAAGTACCTCTACTGACCTCTTTCTCCACTCATAGAAAGAGGAACCAGATTTCCCCTGTGTTACTTACCATCATTATAAACAGCAGTTTTGTTTCTGTTATTTCCCCTTTCCAACTTAGTGATAAAGTTTGCCACTACTGCTCTCCCCAACCCTGCACAGGAAGAAATACTTCCTTCCTCAATTTCTTGACTTTGCCCAGGCCTATGAATATCTTCCCTTTCTCTCGGACTCCGGATGTTCACCTTTTCAAACTTTTTTTTAACTCCCAAGAGTTCCTCTTCCTTCATCCTTCCTCTCCCAACCTTCTGGTTTTCTCCATCTGATAAACTTCCCCTTCTACACCTAGTTAATAGCGGATGCCCATGAAGCTGTTGCCTCATTGAGTGCCTTAGTGTTGTGGCTAGGTTTTGTCCTTCTCTTAACATTCCTTTTCTCCTTGGCCCTATTGACCAACGCCTTTCCTTCTTGCTCTTGGTCACTTTTAATGACCCTACCTCTTCAGTATCCCTCTTCCTTTTTACATTCCACACTCCTTCTGTGACCATCTCAAAAATCCATCTCCAATTTTAAGTTGAGAGCTTGATCTTTTGATATTTTCTTGTTATTTTTTGCATCTTTAAATTACATTGATAGCATTTCTCCAAACACGTTTGCTCTACAGAACCATCCATACACTGTCTAAACCCACCACTGTGAGCATAGACATGTTCTAGCATCAACTAATGAGAGAAGGGGGAGAAAATGCTGTTGTCAAGTCCTATAATGGCCCTTGCTTTGTACTGAATATTACCACCAAAACACTTGATTTCCTTAGGACCAGTTGAAGAGCTGGTCAGACCATCTACTCAGTGGTGACCACTCTTGGAATAAATACTTTATGTGTAGGTTAAGACTTTATACTATTATCTTTCTTTCACTCTCTAGAAGTTTAAACATATCCTATCCCCCCACCTTTTTCCTTCATTTAACACCATAGATCTCATATGTGAAGCCCAGTGTTAGCTTCTGGTAGATGTCTACGATTCTTGGAAGAGACTTCATTTGATTACAATATCATTCACTTTATAACCATCACAAACAAAAGAAGTTTCAACATATGAATGTTCCCTTTGTTTCCTCCCCCCCCCTTGCAATTACTTGTTCAATTTATCATTTTTTTCCATTTCACCATTGGTCTTGTTTATTTGTTGTATAGAATTGAAGGCAATTGAGATAGCCTTTCTGAGCCCCAAGGAATGATATAAGACAGTGCTTTCACTGGCCATGCTTTGTTAGCAAACGATACTCCTTTATAAATAGCTTGATCTTATAAGCACCCACAAATTTTATAGGAAAGTATCATAAAATTAAGATGGAAATCAAGTAATGTTTAAAGGATAAAGAAATACAAGAATTTTCCTGAAGTGGAGATACTCTCCCACTGTTTTTAGGTTATTTGGAGTTTTTTTTTTTAAGTGTTTTCAACAGTACTTCACTCAGATTTCTTTTATTTGACAAATATTTACTAAAAGATTCCTATGATCTAGTGCCGTGGTCGGCAAACTGCAGCTCGCAAGCCACATGCGGCTCTTTGGCCCCTTGAGTGTGGCTCTTCCTAAGCCTTAGGAGTACCCTAATTAAGTTAATAACAATGTACCTACCTATATAGTTTAAGTTTAAAAAATGTGGCTCTCCAAAGAAATTTCAATCATTGTACTGTTGATATTTGGCTCTGTTGACTAATGAGTTTGCCGACCACGGATCTAGTGCATTAGAATGATCTAATATCAATACCTGGAGAATCTCAAAAGACCAAGACTCAGTTCTTACCCTCAAGGAGCTCACCTTCTCATAGGGAGACACATTTCTAAATAAATAAATAAAGAGCAGCTTGGTTTGTGTTTCTGGCTGACACACACAAATTGAGTAATCAGGGAGCAGGCCAACTAACTAGTAGCCTGCAACTAACTTTCTGAAGGACTCCAGGAAGGTCCCTTAGAATTCTAGGAAAGGTTCTTTGAGCTGGGCCCAGCAGAGGAAGAAGAAGGCTGGGGTGAGCAGTGTGCAGAGGCCAAATATTTGTCCCTCTTTCAGTCTATCTGAGCTGAGTGAAACTTGATGGCAAGAGCCAAGGGGGAGACCAAATGAATTTTGTACCATGAGAACATTGAATGTTGAGGATTCTGTACAGTGGCAAATGCAGTCTTGGTGGAGATTTGATTATAAATGAAACTGTCAATATCATGTGTATGTAATGTTGATGCCTTTAGAACATAGCCCAAGGCTTGGAAATGAGAACAAATTTGAAAAAACTCCAGTAATAGTAAAGAATAGTAATGGATTGTGATTTAAATAAAAGTTTAAGTCAGGAATTCTTGGGGGAACCAACTACTTTTTCTATTACTTAAAGGTTCAGAAAACAGTCACCTTATTTTGATTTTTTTTTTTTACTTATCATTGATAGAATGCAAATTATTTTACTTTTTTCAATTATAGGAATTCCTCACCAGTATTGCACACTGCAGACATCGTATGAAGAAAATGCCTTAGGAGTTTCTTTCAGAGAGATATTTGCAAGTGAATTTAGTGCAATTTCTGGAACTTGTCCATAAAAAGGTTGTTACTTTGGTAAAAACTATCCTTTTTCTTGGCATGTTTTTAATGAGTAAAATTATTCATTTTTTTATCCAATGCCTGTTTTAAAAATTTTTGGTTTTTATTGAGAAGGATTGCTAAATACTATTTTTAAAAACTAGTCTGAGTCCGTCTTTATGGGCTGTGAGTGGTTTCACCTTTAGAAGCTTGTTTTAGTATCTTATGCCAACCCCATCCCTTCCCAGGCCTGTTCAGACTAGAATTATTTGGCAAGGAATGTCTTTTTATAAAAAAAACTCTTGAGCAGGAACATCTCAGAAATGTTCACCTCAAATCTTCAAGTTGACTTGTGGAGCAATTTACTAAACAGAGTGATGTGAGAATCAAGTGACCATCAGCTGGTGTAAATGTTTTGGGTCAGTGTAGTCACAGGATCTCAGGTATGCAACAGTTGGATGGATTGCAACCATGTGCTAGTTCTGGAGAGACCCTGACTCAAATACTCCGACGTAACACAATAGGAATTAAAGTCCATGAGAACATACTTTAATTAGACACCTGTATCTGAAAGATTGGTTTGTCCTCTGGCATAATTTCACCCTGTGACACAGTGTGTGTGTATATGTGTGCATTTCTTTCCCAGCTATAGAGTTCATTGAACTTTTCTTCCTAACCACACGGGAGGCAGTTTGTTTTTTGTAAACGACTTTATTGGGGTAAAATTGATACACAAAGAACTGTGCACACTGTGCACAATTTGATTAATTTGAATATAGGCAAACACCCATGACACCATCACCACAATCAAGGTAATAGACATATCCAACACCTTTCAGTGTCCGTGTGTGCGTGTGTGTGCGTGTGTGTATAAAAGAACACAACATGAGATTACCTCATGAGAGGCAGTTTTAGTTCATTTCTAAAGTAAACACTGACTTTGTTAGAAGAGCATAGAGCTGTATGTGTTCTGTCAAGTCATAAATATGTTTGAGAAGCTGAACATGTTTGTATTTAGTTATATAAGGCTCCTGGTACATGCACTCAACTATGAAATATCATGGGTAGGGGTTGCAAGGGACATCTAGACTTAAACTTTACAATTCTGACCTAGAAAAATTAACATTCTGACAATGCTATCAAATTGCTCATTCCTCTTTATTTACTTCCACATATAGTGATGGGGTCAAAATTTCTTTTAAAAAACTATGTTTTCTAAAGTTTTATATACTTATAGGGGGCAAAATAGAATTAGATAATCTGTTCAAAAGACAGGGCAAGTCTACTCTTCCTTTCATTGAATGCCTCACGATGCAGCATTTCTTTTCTTTTTAGTGAAAGTTTGAGAATATTTTATATCTGTCACCTTAGGTTTAAACATCAATGGGTTTCTTTACTTCTTGATTTGGTTTATAGGGTACCCCTGTTCTAATTCTGGATGGTAAACTCTTCAACTTCTTCATAACATTTTAAGAAATGGTCTTTACTCTGGTTCCAAGTAGTTTTCCAACAGCAGGTGGCAGGCTTAACGTTTAATCAATGTTTTCCTCCCTTTAAACTGTCTTTCCCATTATGTGTACCTCAAATAAATGGTCTTAAACCAGAACGGATGGAGGTTCTTTATTATTTTTCTTTTGACTGTTTACACTGTGAATAGAACTTGAGTTATGAGTACCTTGGCTACAGTTTTATCACCCATCCCTGTGGTTTAGTTGTATTCTTGTTAGATAATGGAATTATATAATGTGACATTTTTACTTAGACCCTATTTCTTTGGCTTTTATTCATAATCTTTGAAAACGTATTATTGGTTAGTATTCTATGCTATAGTATATTCCTTATATATTCTATTGTTTGTATTTTAATAAACATTAAGATATGTATTATTAGCTAGTTGACACTGATCTGTAGAGTAAGTAGCCTTAAATAAAATTTTATTTATACTCTTTTGTATTACGTAGAAAATTTAAAAGTGGGAGGAATAACCATCTTAACTTTATAGTTCTTCAGATTTAGTAAGATTTATGGATAGATAGGGCAAGCTTTGAGCGTTAAAAATATCATTCTTCTAATATAAATATGAACCCAAATTTACAAAAGATAATGATTTGGATTTTGGCATTAAAACTAACCAAACTAAATCTTTGCTTCATTTTAACTGTGAGTCTAATTTGTAAGAGTTATGAGCATTTAACACTAGTGGTTTATGAAACGAAAATTTGTGTTCTATGAATGTTTGATTTCTACATTGAGGATAAGATTCAGTTAAACATGTATAAACAGGGTATTACTGTTTTGTTATGCCTTTGGTGTATATGCCCTGGGTTTTAGGCAATGCCAGTATATACTTCGTAGATGGAGTTGCTTTCAATTTCTTTAAAAAAGAAAAAGAATTAGCAATCAAACAAAAACCTACTTCACCTTGTGAATTCCACCATTCTCTTCCTCTAAGAGCTAACTGCCTGGTGAAACAGTATTACTAGAACTTGGCAAGGGGGTTCCTTCTTAAAATTAGACATCTGTGATTAAATAATTAAAGCATTCCCTTGAAATCTGTATATTAAGAGCTCTCATTCAGAGGTCCAGCTGCATGCCAAATTATACTAATTTAAAGTTCTAAGTATGGTCTTTCTTTCAATTGAGGATAACTTTCCTAACCTTTTCTGACAGCCAAAACATTTAAAATTCATTTAAAAAAGTGGGATTCTAAAACATGTATACTTGAGGCAAAGTTGCATAGTCATTTACTATCTAGAATAATTTTAAAAGTCAAACAATAATGGGCCACAGTGATCATATGCTAATATAAGAATGCCTTCTTTTTAATTTTTTTATTGTTTAAGGTATTACAAATAGTAGTACATATGTCTCCTTCCCCCCCCCCCCCCATTGACTTCCCCCAGCCTCCCCTACCCGCCCCAGACTTGCCCTCACACCCTCCCCCCGCCCACCCCAGTATCTTGCATCTATTTGTTGTGCTCATATGCATGCATATAAGTCCTTCTGTTGATCTCTTACCCCGCCCCCAACCCTCCCCTACCTTTCCCCTGTAGTTTGGCAGTCTGTTAAGAATGCCTTCTTCATTACTCCCAGTTTTTTCCTACTTCAGGGCTTTGCTCTGACTCTTGCCTTATTCAGCCATGCTCTTTCTCACCCCCGGTTTATGCATAGTTTTTCACCTTCAAGGGATCTGCTCAAATGTCACAGTTGCAAGGAGGCTTTCCCTGACTACCTTATAGAAAATAAAATTCCTCTTTGCTGTTGCATTACTCAGTGAAATGACCATACATATCTATGGAAAGCAGGGGTGAGGGGTTAAGAGATCAACCAAAGGACTTGTATGCATACATATGAGCATAATCAATGGACACAGATGGGAGGGTGAGGGCATGTGCTGGGGGTTAGGGGTGGCCAGGGAGAGGTCAATGGGGGAAAAGGGAGACGTATGTAATACATTAAATAATAAAGAATTTAAATTTAAAAAAAAATAATTTTTTTTCTGTCTTTCCCTAACCGCACCTTAAATCTTAAGACTCTTAGTTCCATGAGTGGAGGGATTTCATGCCAAGGACTGGCATAACATACAGAGAAGTCACTTGGTATAGGCATTTTTGGGGTGGCTGAGTGAATAAATGAATAAATCAAGGAGTGGACAACTATCTTTCAATTTTTTTAACTTACATTGTATTATGGGAGGAAAATTTAGAACTGACATTTGAGTAATTTGCTGCTTTGATTACTTTGTAAACACCTTTTTTCAGTTTTTTGTTGTTGTTATTTTAGACATTTGGTGGAAATAAGTGTATCATTCTCAACTTATAGCAGAAAACAATATTTTACTGCAATTTATTTTACATATGTGTATCATTGCTAGATTACCCAAGTTAAAGGGACATAAAGCAAACAAAGATGCTCCCAGGCCACAATAAAATGGTAGATTGGTGGTTTGGTTGTGTTTTTGTTGTTGTTCTTGTGGGTTTTTTTTTCTTGTTTGTTTTTCACATATAAGATATTTTACTGCAAAACATTCCAAGTAATTATTTTTTAATTTTCTCACAAATAATAATGAATGCTAGAAGGGCAGGGATATTAATCTTTTTTATTCGTTGCTGGATCTCTAGGACCTGAGAGAGTATCTGGCACTTCACTCAATATAATCATCAATACATGTTGCATAAGTAAATAAATCTAGAGGTTGTTTTAAACTGTATACATAAGATTATTGTTAGAATGTCAATAAATAAAATATGCAATTGAATTTCTTGATACATTTTTCAGATAAGTTTCCAAGATTGATATGTTCTCTTTCCTTCCACAGATCTCCTGCTGATCATCTAACTGCTGGTATTTGTAGGTGCCCTCAATGGCTCAGTAGTCAGTGTAGATCCTGTCTTTTATAATCAGTAGCTACATCTGGCTACTGGGTCTCTGATGGCATCTTTGAGCTTCTATCATACTGTCCTGAGCCAAAGTTATTGGAAAACTTTACCTTGATTTATACACACAGAACTAAGTTATGGGGTGGTAAGTCTTCCATTATTAGCCAGAATGTGTGGACCATTAAGGTTTTATAAATGATGTCGTGTATTTGATTTCAACATCAGAAGTGGGAGAAATCTAGATATTTCATCCATGGATTGATTTTCTCTCTTCCCCCTGTGGAAGGATTCATTCATATTCATTCTCATTCTCTCTCTCTCTCTCTCTCTCTCTCTCTCTCTCTCTCTCTCTCTCTCTCCATTCCCCCATCTCTCCCTTCCTCTCTCCCTCTCAATCATTTGATCACAAAACTACCTACCTATTTACCTGTCTGTCTTATCCACCCATCCACCTTTTTTATCTCTGGACCTTTAAATGGCATTCTCATAATAATGTGATGATTAAATAATGACAATATAAGGATGTTATGACAATATAAGGAAATTTCACTGGCAGTATGTAAGTCCTAGCAGTGCATTCTGACTTGCGGTTGTCTCTTCCCTGTGGTAGAGAGAATAAGAATCAGAAACAGCAGGCAGCTGTGTGAGGTCTTGCAGGCCCAACATCCAGGTCTGGGGCTTGAACCTGGCATACAATGTAGATTTCTGTGTTTGTTAAGCAACAGCTACATTGTCTGCTGGGTTTCAGGCTACCTGGAAACATGTTCTTCATGCCTGTCTCACCAGTGTTTCTTCACCTGTGCAGTTTTGAAATAACTGTTTTCCAGGAAGCATAAACCAGTAGGCTTTATCATTGGACAGAGTGCAGAGAAAGGACGCCATGAACGCTGATCGCCATAGCAAAGAATGATCTTATTTTATCCAAGATGGTCTTACGCACCAGCCTAGGAAACAGAATGAGCCAGAGACAAGATGTAATGCTATCCTTCCTTCTCTCTGCCTCAACTCTTATCATTGACCATTCTGTTTCTATTCATAATTACTATCAGAAGTCATAGCACAGCCCTGTAACTTTTGTGAATGATTCTGTTTCACCAGAATCTCTCTCTCTCACTCTGCCCCAACATTCCACCCTGTCATTTTTCCCTGAAGTGAACTTTGGAATTTAAGTAAACTGGATTTTTTTTAACTACTGTTCACCATCTCTTATGAAACCGGAAGACAAGCAACTTTCCTATGGAGTGACAGATAACTTGTAAAGATAAAACATCAGTTTGCAGAAGAGAATGAAAATATCTTTTGGAAAACCATTTTTACATTGTACTTTGTTTTTCCGCTGCTGGTAAATATATTTAATCCTCTAAGTATTAAAAAAAACTAACAATTTAAACTATTAAATTCGCCATCATAAAGGAACGTAACTTTAAGAAGTTATAAATCCTTGGTTATATGAACTAGGGATTTTTAGTAAGAAATTATATGTATTTTAATTAATATGAAATAACATTTAAGGTAGAAAATGAATATAAGGAATGCCAGGATAAATGTCTGTATGTACAAACAAGACAAATGAACAAAAATTCATAGACACAGACAGCAGTATGGGGTTTACCAGAGGGAAAGAGAGGTGGAGGAATAGTGAAGGGTAGAGAGGGTTGACTCTATGGTGATGGAAGGAGATTTGACTTTGGGTGCTGGGCACACAATGCAATATACAGATGATGTATCACAGAAATGTATATTTGAAACCTATATAATGTTATTAACGAATGTCATCCCAATACATTTAAGAAAAATTAAAATGTCTGGATGTAATAGTCAATTATAATGATGTAATACATTTTTGTCACCCCATGCTGAATTCAGTAAAAATAAAGTTAATGTCTTGGAGCTTTTAAAAGTTTGTGCATCTCTGTGTGTGTGTGTTGGGAAGAGGAAGCCATTCCACTTGATATATTTGGCAGCCTTTGAAGAATGATACAGGTCTCTGTGCAACATGGTTATGTTTCATAAATCATAATTCTCAAAAGGACACTTCCCACCTCCCATCTCCACTCGCACATTTGTAATGTTCTTTGAGTCCCTTTGTCATTAAACAACACAGTGTTGAAAATAGGGCCTGGTGTGAAGAACTCCCTAATTACAAGGTCAGGTTTCTATTCCTAGTCACACAGTAAGCTTTATATTTCCCTTTCAAGTTCGACGAACCAGTAAAGTTCCCATTTTGAAACAATTTCAGGCTTTGAAAAAGTTACCATAAGGCACTGCTGATGGAAGTCTAAAATGGTGCAGATGTTTTGAAAAAGTTTGGCAGTTCCTCAAAACGTTAGAGTTCTCATATGACTGAGCACTCTCACTCCTAAGTATACACCCAAAAGAATTGAAAACAGGTACTTAAACAAATACATATACACTCATGTTCACAGCAGCACTATTCCTATTCATAATAGCCCATCAACCAATGAATGAATAAAGAAAGGTGGTATATCATACAATGGAATATTCAGCTATATAAAGGAATGAAGTACCAATACAGTGGGGCCTTGACTTACGAGTGTCCCGACTAACGAGTTTTTTGAGATACCAGCTGTCAGCCGATTTTTTGCATTGAGTTGATAGAGTAATTTGAGTTAACGAGCTCCTTAAACTCGTAAGTCAAGGCCCCACTGTACATGCTATAACTTGGATGAACCTTGAAAGCATTACACGAAGTTAAAGAAGCCAAACACAACACATATTATATAATTCCATTTGTATGAAATGTCCAGAACAGGCAAGTCTAGAGACACAGTAGTTGAATGGGGATGTCATGAGCTATGGGTAGGAGGGAGTGGGAAGTGACTGTCAATGGGTGTAGGGCTTCTCTTGATGAAAAATTTCTGGAATTAATATTCTGGTGGTAGTTGCACAACTTTGTGAATATACTGAAGACCACTAAATTGTACCCTTTAAAATGGTGTATATTATGGTGTGTGAATTATATGCCACAATTAATATAGAGTTCTCACATATTCTGTCAATTCCCCAGGTGTTATTTTAAGAAACATCGCTATAAAAATTAGGAAATTAGCATTGATATGATGTTAGACACCTTACTCAGATTTCACTACTTGTCTCACTGTTGTCCTATTTCTGGCTCAAAAATCCCATGTCTCTAGTCTCCTTTAACGCAGAACAGTTCCTCAGCCTCCCTTTGTTTTTCTTGACCTTGTCACTTTTGAAGAGTACAAGCCAGTTATTTTGTAGAATATCCCTCAATTTGGGTATTTCTAATGGTTTGTTTTACTTAAATTTAGGTTACACATGACTGGTAAAACAGTACCCAAGTGATACATATTAGTGCACCATATCAGAAAGCGCTCTATGTTGGTTTGTCCCGCTACAGGTGAAGTCAACTTTGATCATTTGGTTAAATTGGTGTCCTGTCTTGGCTATTTGTATTTTTTCTTTTTTTTCCCTTTATTGAATAAGATATTACAAATGTGTCCTTATCCACCCAATGTCCCCTCATCCCCCCAATCCTGCTCTCACCCTCACCCCCGGTTGTTCACATCCATCGCTTATGCTTATTTGCATGCATACAAGTCCTTTGGTTGATCTCTCACCCTCACCCTCACCCTCCACTGCTTTCCCTCTGAGTTTTGAGCATCTGACACCACCCTGTACTCCCATTTGTCCTCGTTTTTCACACAAAATTACCTATTTAATATATTACCTATTTAATATATATCACTTAACTTTTATATGTTCTTGAGAAATACATCTTGTTTTGGCATTCGGGTATTTTTAATTTATGTAATTGGTATTGTAACTCAATTCTGTCTCCTTTTAAAAAATTATGTAGTATGTTTTTAAGGTCAGTCTATGTTGATGTCTAGTTTTCTGCTTCTAATTTTTATGGTATTCCATGGAGTGCAACTACCACATTTCATCTATGCCATTTCCAGTGATGGACCCCAAATGGAAACCAATTCCTTGCCATGATAAATAATATTGTACTAAGACATTCTAATACACATCTCTTTTGGGATCTGTATAGGAAATTACTTTTAATGTATAATGAGGAGTGGAGTTGTTGGGTCATAGGACACACACACAGCATACCTGTTAGAATGGCCTGATCCGACTATACTCCCAACATCAGTGAATGAGACCTATGCACATCTTTGCCAATTGATACAATGAAACATTTTGCCAGTCTAAAAGGTATAAAGTGATGTCTTACTGTTTTAATTCATTTCTCTGTTTACTAGTGATTATGAGCATCTTTTCATACATTTGAGCTTTGGGGGTTTTCTGTAATTTTCCTGTTCACATATTTTTCCATTTTTAACTTTTTAAATTATTCTTTTTTTGTTGAAAGTATTACATATATTTAACTTTTATCTTTTTATATTTCACAATTTTATTTTAATTGTCGTAGAATATACATAACATAAATTTTACCATTTTAACCATTTCTAAGTGTACAGCTCAGTGGCATTAAGTACATTCACATTGTTGTGTAGCCATCACAACCATCCATCTCCAAACTCTCATCTTCCCTTTTAAAATTCCGAAGTATAGCACACATATGGGAAATTTATGAATTAATGAACAACTCAGAATAGATTTCTGTAACCACCACTCAAGTCAAGAATGTTGGATATCAACCCTTTATCAGATATATCATTTGCAAATACATTCTCTCATTCAGTAGGCTGCTTTTTTTCTTTATTGATTAAGGTATTACATATGTGTCCTTATCCCCCTTTTACCCCCCCCAACCCCCCTCTACTCATGCCCTCACCCCCCTGGCATCTGTGTCCATTGGTTAGGTTTATATGCATGCATACAAGTCCTTTGGTTGATCTCTTTCCCTTACCCCCACCCTCCCCCGCCTTCCCTCTGAGGTTTGATGGTCTGATCGATGCTTCTCTGTCTCTGGGTCTGTTTTTGTTCATCAGTTTATGTTGTTCATTATAATCCACAAATGAGTGAGATCGTGTGATATTTGTCTTTCTCTGAATGGCTTATTTCACTTAGCATAATGCTCTCCAGTTCCATCCATGCTTTTTTGTTTTGTTGAAGGTGTCCTTTGCTATGCAGGAGCTTTTAGTTTTCTTTTCTCAAAGGGACATGTCCAAAAAAATATTACTCAGACTGATGTCATATAGTTTACTTCCTATATTTTCTTCTAGGAGTTTTTTGGACCGCAGGCCTTACATTTAAGTCTTTAACTCATTTTGAGTTTATCTTTGTATATGGTGTAAAAGAGAAGTCCAGTTTCATTTTGGGGCGCATGCATCAGTTGTTTTCCCGATGTAGGATATATCCTATAAGGGGTTTATACCAAAATATATAAGAATCTCATATAACTAAATAAAAAAATTAACAATTTGATAAAAAAAATGAGCAGAGACATGAAAAGTTATTTCCCCAGAGAAGATATACAAATGTCCAACAGACATGAAAAGATGCTCAACATCACTAATCATCAGGGAAATGAAAACAAAAACCACAATGATAATACTACCTCATAGTAGTCAGAACGGCCATTATCAAAACGTCAACAAATGACATGTGTTGGCAAGGTTGTAGAGGAAAGGGAACCCTTGTGTGCTGTTGGTGGGACTGCAAAGTGGTGCAGCCCCTATAGAAAACAGTATGGAGTTTCCTCAAGAAAATTAAAAACAGATATATCATATAACCCAGCAATTCCTCTTCTCAGATTTATCCAAAGAAAACCAGAACACTAATTTGAAAAGATATATGCACCCCTATTCTCATTGCAGCATTATTTACAATAGCCAAGATATAAAAACAACCTAGGTATCCATCAATAGATTAATGTGATTTACACAATGGAATATTATGCAGCAATAAAAAGAATGAAATCTTGACATTTGCTACAACATGAAATTATCTAGAGCAGTGGTTCTCAACCTTGGCTGCACACTAGAATCACCTGGGAATCTTTTTAAAATCCTGATTTCTGGGCCTCATCCTCCGGAAATTCTGTTTCTTTGTGATGGGGTGAGGCCACAACATTAGTAACAAAGGAACAGAATTTCTGGAGGATGAGGCCCAGAAATCAGGATTTTAAAAAGATTCCCAGGTGATTCTAGTGTGCAGCCAAGGTTGAGAACCACTGATCTAGAGGGTATTACATTAAGTGAAAGAAGTCAGAGAAAGACATATTGCATGGTTTCACTCACATTCAGAATCTAAAAATCAAACAAAACAGAAATAGACTCAAAACAGACCAAAGGGATGGTTACCAGAAGGGAGGGGGTAGAAAAGGGGAATGAAACTCAATAATATTGTGCTAAGTTTACATGGTGACAAATGATTACTAGAATTAGTGGGATGATTGCCGGGAGCCGGTCCATCCTTGCTGTTTCAAGGGACCTGGCATATATGGCATACGGTTCTTAATATGTTTGCTCACCTTCTTGGCGCTGTGTTTTAACCAAAGTCACCTCTCCGAGAAAGGTTGAATCCCCAGGTAGGGATTTTCCCCTGAAGTTAGGGAGGGAATAAAACCCCTCAACTAAGTGCCAGGCGGGTAATTAATCCCTTTAACTACGAACAATCATGCTTAAACTACATAATCTTTTCTCCCTGGAATGGAGATAAGAAACGCCCTAACCTTTGTAATAGAGATTGATAGGATTGAATCAACTGGTATAAATACAGTTGTAACAAGACAGAAACACTCAGAACTCAGAACTCAGGAGACAGAATTCAGAAGACAGAACCTACACGGAGCCTAGAGACAGAAGAACTTCACTGGCGAGAGCATGCCAGAGGATCCTGGACCGGGACTGGCCTCGGAGCCTAGAGACAGAGCCTAGCGGGAGAACATGGCAAGGGATCCTGGACTGAACCTGACTACAGAGATTGGCAGGAGAACCTGACTGGAACCTGGACACTGAACCTGACTGGAGAGCCTGGACAGAACCTGGCTAGAGAACCTAGCGAGGGAACATGGCTACAGAACCTCTCTGGAGAGCCTAAGAAGAACCTCTCTGGAGATTGAGACCATTCCTTCTTCGCCGACTCCGTCCACGCCTTTGGGAACCCCTGGACCCGCTGGGGTTGGACCCCGGCATCTGGCGCCCGAACAGGGACCCCTAGGTAAGCGCCCCGCACTCGGGACGGATCGGACTCCACCGTAGGAAGAAGGTGGATAGTCTTCGCCGACTCCGTCCACACCTTTGGGAACCCCTGGAACAGGATTCCCCTAGGTAAGCCCCCCTCCCCCATTGAGAACCCCCACACTCGGGACGGATCAGACTCCACCGTAGGAAGAGGGTGGATAGTCTTCGCCGAATCCGTCCACACCTTTGGGAACCCCTGGAACAGGATTCCCTTAGGTAAGCCCCCCCCCCATTGAGAACCCCACACTCGGGACAGATAGGACTCCACCAGGGTGCTACAGACCCCCCTATAGAGGATAAGTAGGGTAAGAAGGTGGATAGTACAGAACTTAGATTGAGAAGATGTGCCATACTGAGTCCAAAGAAAGAAGACTCTGTATTGATTCTTAGATTGAGAAGATGTGCCATACTGAGTCTAAAGAAAAAAGACTCCGTATTGATCTTTTAACATATATGCTTGTTAACAGAGGAATTAAGGTTACTCCCAGTCAGACAGAACATTTTATACAAGAAATGCGTCCATGCTTTTCTGAGGAAGGAAAGGTGCCGGAAAGGTAAATGTAGAGGCATGGGAGAAGGTAGGCCCAAGGAGCCTTATCCTTAACCCCACTGCAGCCTTTCCACCCCGGGAAAGTGCAGGATTGGCAAGCTCTCCCTGGGGTGATAGATCAGGACTCAGGTAATAGCAGAAAGCGCCAATCCTACTCTTAAAATGGATACAAGAGAGCGTTTCAGGTTTTTCTTTTTAATGCCTGCATTTAAAAAATAAAAAAGGGGGAATTTGCCGGGAGCCGGTCCATCCTTGCTGTTTCAAGGGACCTGGCATATATGGCATACGGTTCTTAATATGTTTGCTCACCTTCTTGGCGCTGTGTTTTAACCAAAGTCACCTCTCCGAGAAAGGTTGAATCCCCAGGTAGGGATTTTCCCCTGAAGTTAGGGAGGGAATAAAACCCCTCAACTAAGTGCCAGGCGGGTAATTAATCCCTTTAACTACGAACAATCATGCTTAAACTACATAATCTTTTCTCCCTGGAATGGAGATAAGAAACGCCCTAACCTTTGTAATAGAGATTGATAGGATTGAATCAACTGGTATAAATACAGTTGTAACAAGACAGAAACACTCAGAACTCAGAACTCAGGAGACAGAATTCAGAAGACAGAACCTACACGGAGCCTAGAGACAGAAGAACTTCACTGGCGAGAGCATGCCAGAGGATCCTGGACCGGGACTGGCCTCGGAGCCTAGAGACAGAGCCTAGCGGGAGAACATGGCAAGGGATCCTGGACTGAACCTGACTACAGAGATTGGCAGGAGAACCTGACTGGAACCTGGACACTGAACCTGACTGGAGAGCCTGGACAGAACCTGGCTAGAGAACCTAGCGAGGGAACATGGCTACAGAACCTCTCTGGAGAGCCTAAGAAGAACCTCTCTGGAGATTGAGACCATTCCTTCTTCGCCGACTCCGTCCACGCCTTTGGGAACCCCTGGACCCGCTGGGGTTGGACCCCGGCAGATGATCATATTGTAAGGTATAGAAATGTTGAATCACCATAGTGTACACCTGAAACTAATATAACCAATATAAGATTGTATACCAACTACACTTAAATAAATAAAAGATAAAGACACAATATATAAAAGAAGAAAAAAGAAATGGAATGTTGCCAGTAGCTCAGAAACCCTATCCCTATGAGTCCATCTATGTCACTATATCTCTCCCCAAAAGTAATTATTATAGCTATATACATTTTGATATCCACTAGAATTGTTCTTTGATATTTCTTGGGTGTTTTAGGCACTTTGCATTTGTGTTATAAAATTGTGTTAATTTTGACAAAAAGGTTAAGATTTTCATTGGAATTTTGGGAGCATTGACATTTATACTTTATTGAGCCTTCTGACACATGAACATTGGGCTCGCTCCATTGGTTTAGATCTTTACTTTCATAGATCTTTAGTGTTTCATAGTTTTCCATGTAGAGCTCTTGCATATCATAAGTTAGATTCATTCCAGGTATCTGATCTTTTGTGATGGTATTATAAATGGTACCTTCTTAAAATTTCACTTTATAATGGGTTGTTGCTGGTATTTAAAAATTCACTGTTTGCTTTTTTGACATTGTACCCAACAACTTCACTAAACTTATTTGTCAATGCTTTTGGAATTTTCTATTTATATATATATCTGTGAAAGGTTTTTTTCTCATGTTTATACTTCTTATTTTATTTTATTTACTAGTTGAACTGGCTAGGACATATAGTACAGTGTTGAACAGATGAGTAGATAGAGGGCATCCTTGTCCTAGTCTCATGTTTAAAGGGAAAGCTTTCAATATTTCGCCAATAAGTATGATGTTTACTCTAGTTTCTCTGTAGCGTGCACACCTTGTAAGGCAGTTTACCTCTCTTCCAAGGTTGTTAAGAGTTTTTATCATGAGTAAATAGTGAATTTCATCAAGTACCTTTTCTACATTTACTAAGATGATCATGTGGTGAATGACAAGTTTTTTTTTAAATCAACTTTGGTGAGGTAAAATTTATATATACTAAAATGAAACCGTTTTAAGTTTATAGTTTGAAGAGTTTTGACAAGTACAGACCCATTAACAATCATTACAATCAAGATATAAAGCATTCCATTACCCCAAAAATCTTTCTTGTGCTTCTTTTAAGTCACTTTCTGTCCCTGCCACTCACACAGAAGGCACACACTTATCTGCTGCCTATCCCTGTAGATTGGGCTGCCTTTTCTAAAGTTTTATGTAAGTTAAATTATACAGTATGTAGTCATTTGAGTTAAGCTTTTTTTTACTTGGCATAATGTTTTTTAAATTCATCCATGTTGTATGTATCAGTAGTCTGTTCCTTTTTATTGCTGCTCAGTATTCTATTATATGGATAAAACACAATTTGTTTGTCCATTCATCTATGGATAAACATTTGAGTTCTTATCAGTTTTTTAGTATTATGAATAAAGCTTTTATGAATATTCTATCTTTGCAAATATATATATATTTCCCTTGGAGAAATACCTGCAAGTCACATTAGTTGTATTTTCAAATTTATAAGAAACTGCTAAACTTTCACAAGGCTATTATATCATCTGTGTTCTCACCTGCAATTTATAAGAGTTCCAGTAGCTCTGCATCCCTGGTAACTCTTGGTATTTGCAGTCCCATTTAATTTTAGCTACACTTATAGGTGTGAGTAGTATGTCATTATGGTTTACATTTTCCTGATAAGTAAAGATATTGACTTTCTTTTCACGTGTTTGTTATTCATATATCTTCTTTAGTTAAATGTTTATCTTTTTCTCATTCTTAATTGTCTTGTCATTATTGGGTTTTAAGAGTTTTTATATACTCTGGATACAGATCTTTTATAAGATATCTGTTTTACTAATATTTTCTCGCAGTCTGTTGCACGCCTTTCATTTTCTTAAGAATATTGTTCTGCCAAAACCGGTTTGGCTCAGTGGATAGAGCATCGGCCTGCGGACTGAGGGGTCCCAGGTTCGATTCCGGTCAAGGGCATGTACCTTGGTTGCGGGCACATCCCCAGTGGGAGATGTGCAGGAGGCAGCTGATCGATGTTTCTCTCTCATTGATCTTTCTAACTCTCTGTCTCTCTCCCTTCCTCTCTGTGAAAAATCAATAAAATATATTTTAAAAAAAAGAATATTGTTCAAAGAACAAAACACTTTAAATTTTTACATCCATTTATGCATTTACCTTTTCAGATTATCATGCTTTTTATGTCCTATTAAAGAAATATGTGCCTACTCCACAGGAATAATTTTCATGTGATTTTTTACAGAATATTCATAATTTTAGCATATATGTTTAGGTTTATGATCTATTTCTAATTAATTTTTGTGTATGGTGTGAAAGATTCTCTTTTTCCCATGTAGATTTTCAATTTTGGGGGGCACCATTTGCTGAAAAGCCTTTCTCAGCCCTACTAAATTACCTTGCTGCATTAAAGCATCCAGAGTTGAGCTCTGCATTCATTAGAGCAGATTAACATAAATGAAATCTATGATAAGGTCAAGACCCATAGAAAGTCAGTAAGAATCCCACAGCAACCCTATCTCGGAGTTGCAAATTGTAGCTCTGACACTGAGTGCCCTCTCCTTGGCGATGCAGGTGGTTGGCAGTAGACAGTAGATGGGCTGGTTAATTCAGACCCATCACCCCCATAAAGAAACCCTGCTTTGAAAGTGCCTGGTTGATGATACATTACTTATCAAATTTACATAAACAGGACAGTGCATACAAATACTTCATTACCCCTTGCTTGGCATTTATTTTGTTAGGCCATTTTCATTTAGTTTGAGTTTGGTTTCACTAAAGTAATGTAAAAATTTTAGCATATCATAATTCCAGAAAAATCAACCCTTTTTTTCTCCCTGGTTACTAAAGTAGCAATATTCAATATAGAGAAAGCGCGTGCACACATACACACACACAAACCCAACCACTAAGTCAGTGTGATATATATTTTCCCACTCTACTTAGCTGTGAATGTATTTCTTTATAGTTTACATATTAGTTTGTGTCCAGATTTGCTTACAGTACATCACAGACCTTTTCTCATAACATTCAAAATTGTAAAACATGATTTTTGGCTACTTAGTATGATTGCCCTATAGTTTATTTAACTAATCTATTATTAGATATTACATAACAATCCTTAGTACTACAAATTACTCTGCACAGACTTATACATAAAATGACTCACCTTGTCTTACTTTTCTAAAGGATTCCTACAAGTATGACGGTGTATTCAAGGGATATAAATATTTCTAATCTTTTAATGAAAATTGCTCTCTGGGAAAGTTGTACCAATTTCTTTTTTAAATATATTTTTATTGATTTCAGAGAGAAAGGGAGAGGGAGAGTGAGATAGAAACATCAATGATGAGAGAGAATCATTGATCGCTGCCTCCTCCATGCCCCTCACAGGGGATCAAACCCACAACCTGGGCATGTGACCGTCTAGGTTCATAGGTAGGCACTCAACCACTGAGCCATACCAGCCAAGCCCAATTTCTTTTTTACATTATCACTGTAGTATCTTTTTTTTTTTTTTTTTACATCTTTTTACCTTGTTTTTAATTGTATTCCCAAGCACATGGCAATGTGGTAGACACTCTGACTAACTCAGAGTGCTGGTTAATAAACCGACTGTGCTACTGAAATTTCCTTTTTCAAAGAACTTCTTAGACATCTAAGTTTAAAATGCAGTCTATTGCTGTACATTTTTCTACATCAGAATTTGGCCTCTTTTCCCCTTTCTCAAATAAGGGTGTTATTGATACATGAAAACAAATAAAAAGACAACACACTAAATGAGAGAACATTTTCACCAAAGAGGTTAATATCCAAAATTTATAAAGAACTTATACAACTCAACACCAAAAAAAAAAAAAAACCACACCAAACAATTTTATTTAAAAAATGGGCAAAGCACCTGAATAGATACTACTCCAAAGAAGACAAACAAATGGCCATTAGACATATGAAAAGTTGCTCAACATCACTAATCATCAGAGAGATGCAAATTAAAACCACAATGAGTTATCACCTCACACCTGCCAGAATGGCTATCATCAAGAAATCAACAAATGACAAGTGCAGGAGAAGGTGTGAAGAAAAGGGAACCCTTGTGCTCTGCTGGTGGGAATGCAGGCTGGTGCAGCCACTGTGGAAGACAGTATGGGGTTTCCTCAAAAAACTAAAAATGGAACTGCCTTATGACCCAGCGATTCCACTTCTGGGAATATGTCCGAAGAAACTGGAAACACTAATTTGAAAGAATATATACACCCTTATGTTAATAACAGCACTATTTACAAGAGCCAAGATTTGGAAGCAGCCCAAGTGCCCATCAGTAGATGTGTGAATAAAAAGCTGTGGTACATTTACACCACAGAATACTATGTGACCATAAAAGAGAAGAAAATCTTACCTTTGAGACAGCATGGATGGACCTGGAGAGCATTATGCTAAATGAAATAAGTCAGTCAGAGAAAGACAAGCCCCATATAATTTGACTTATATGTGAAATCTAATGAACAAAATAAACGAACAAACAAAATAGAAACAGACTCATAGAGAAGAGTCTGACAACTGTCAGAGGGAAGGTAGGCTGTGGGGATGGGTTAAAAGGTGAAGGGATTAGCTTGGCCAGTGTGACTCAGTGGTTGAGCATTGACCTATAAACCAGGAGGTCATGGTTTGATTCCTGGTCAGGACACGTGCCCGGGTTGTGGGATCGATCCCCAATGGGAGGTGTGCAGGAGGCAGCTGATCCGTGATTCTCATCCATCATTGATATCTCTTTCTCTCTCTTTCTCTTTCTCTCTCTCTCTCTCTCTCTCTCTCTCTCTCTCTCTCTCCTTCCTTTCTGAAATAAATTATATATATATATATATTTGAAAAAGGTGAAGGGATTAAGCAAGAAAACAACAACAAACAAAAACAAAACAAAAAAACCTCTCACAACATTCAGACACAGATAACAGTATGGTGATTACCAGACAGAAAGGGGGAGAGGAGTGAGAAGAGGTAAGGGGGGATAAATGGTGATGGGAGGAGACTTGGCTTGGCACAGGGAAACACACTACAATGTACAGATGATGTATTATAGAACTGTACACCTGAAACCTGTATAATTTTATTAACCAGTGTCATCCCAATAAATAAAGTTTTTTTTTAAAGAAAAGAAAGGCCAGGGACACAGTTTGATAGAAGTCGTATATTTAATGAAGACAATCTCAAGTTCTCTGGATTCTGTATTTTAAAACATCCCCAAGGACATACATTTTAACAGTGTAACCTCTTTCTTACATGTAAATTGTAGAAACTGAGGTTGGATTAGCTAGCAAGGACATAAGACTTTTTGGTAGATGCAGTATTTTTTTTTTTTTTTTGTCTCCTGGGAATCTTCTGTTTTACTTGATGGAATTTAACTTCCTGCCTTCCATACACAAATCTGGTAAATAACAGTTTACATGCAATTTCAGATTTTAACACAAATTTACTTAGGTAACCCAGGACATATGTAATAACTGGAATTAGAGATTCTACAAAAAAATATGCTTGACTCTTGCAATAATCCATTGTGATTGTGACTAGTTATTGCCAAATTACCAGGAATAAACTGTTAAAAGAGGGTATTAATTGGTAACTATCATCTGTTAATAGAAACTCTAAATTGTAATTAATCCACAGTAGTTAGGAAAGGTTTATTTTGATTAATTAAATAATAGTATATTCAATCCACATGGGGCATAGATTTTCAAAGTTTTAAAATTCAGTAAACTATATTTATCACTATGTTTAGATTATTTTCATTTTTAATTTAGAGTACATCAGTATTTTGAAGTTCCTTAGTAATGTGTATGATCATTAACCTTAATTGTAGAGTGTTCTAGAATGATTACACTCAATGTTTTAATAATCCTATTATCTCCTTGAAATTAGCCTCTCATTTGGTGAAAGGTGGGAGATTTTGCAGTTATTTTTTCATAGTTCTGTATATATTTAGGTGCTCCGAAGAGGCTACTTTTGAATTTTAAAATTCCTAGTCTACATTCTTACTAACACTAAAAATGCATGTGAGGTTTGAACACTATGCAAATATTGTAAATAGCGAACTTTGAGAATTTGATGCTGCACACATTTATTGATGCCTGCCATGTGCAAGGCATTGTGCCAGATGCTAAGGAGGTACTGAATTTCCTTTAACAAACAATCCTAAATCTCAGTAACTAAACATTTAAGTCACAAGCAAATATAATCAGTACTAGAGGCCCATTGCACGAAGAGATTCGTGCAATAGGCCTTCCTTCCCCTGGCCGCTGGCACCCGTTTTCCTCCAGCACCTGGGACCCAGGCCTTTGTTCCGGCCCCAGCGGAGAAGGCAAGCCCCTTTAGTCTTCAGTCTTCAGTCGTCTTCAGTCTTCACTCCGTGCCTGCATATGCAAATTAACCGCCATCTTTGTTGGGTTAATTTGCATACTCATCCTGATTGGCTGGTGGGCATAGCAGAGTGACACCAATTTGCATGTTTCTCTTTTATTAGTGTAGAAGCATAGACAAGATGGTGGGGTGATCCAAGCTTTATTCAGTGTGTGGCTTAATGTGACAGAATGGCTTGATTCTCAACAAAGCCAGCCTGTGTTGAAGATGGCAGAGTAAATTAGTCAGGGTTAGTTATGCACAGTGGTGGTTTGGAGTAAGTTTATACAGGCTCACAAGAGCCATTGGTTAGCATCTCTTCTTAGTTTTATGTTAAAGGATATCACTTCAGTAGCTTGAAATTGGACATGGTGGGAGTATTTATACAATGAAAATCAGCAAACTCTACAAATCAGGAGCCACTCCATATTTGTCATTTCATTCAACTGGAGATCCAATTGCTTTACATTTACCAGCACACAACTGGTTGTATGAGTTGCTCTTACAAATAATCCCAGTATCTCTGTGGCTTGAAGCAATAATTTTTTTTCTCTCTCATTCACATCATCGTGTCTATCAGCTGACAGGGGACTCTGCTACAGGCAACAAGTCAGAGATCCAACTTCTTCCATTGTGGGGCTCCACTATCTTCACATGGTTTCACAGTTACCCTGGGACATCCACTTACAGACAGGGTGGGCGGAGAGAACACAAAGGAGGCCCACCACCTCTTAATGCCTCAACCCGAAAGTGACACTTCATTTCTGTGCAATTCTAGTAATGACAACTAATCAAAAGGCCCCAACTAGATGCAAGAGAGACCGCAAATGCTTGACAACAGAGAGTAGCAGAGGAAGTGACACCTTAAAACCACTGAAAGGCTGAGCAATTTTTTTCTGGATTTATAAAGATTTGAATATAGAAAGTACTAATTATGTTGTACAAGTCCCACTTATGCATTATAAATTTAACCATTCTGTTGATCAAAACAAGTCACAAGATCAGGCTATATTCAAGACAAGGGGAAAGAAACATCACTTCTTTTTTTAAAAAAAATGTATATATTATTGATTTCAGAGAGGAAGGATGAGGGAGAAAGAGAGAGAAATATCCATGATGCAAGAGAATCATGGATCAGCTGCCTCCTGCAAGTCCCCCACTGGGGATCGAGCCCACAACCTGGGCATGTGCCCTTGACTGGAATCGAACCTGGGACCTTTCAGTTCACAGGCCGACAGTCTATTTACTGAGCCAAACCAGCCAGGGCGAAACATCACTTTTTGATGGGAAAAGCGTTAAAGTCACATTGCAAAGGGCTATTAACACAAGAAGGCAAGTAATATGTCACATCACCATACCAGCAGGATCCCAACAATGCTGTTTTCCCTCTGTTCTTGAAGCTATTTTGTGACTTTGGCTATCTGTGATGGAAGCCCTAGAGTTCACTTTAAAATAGTTTGCCTGGTGCCTGCAAGACATGGGGAGAAACCAAAATTCTTCCCCAGCTTAAATCTGCTGACCTTGTCTTAGGTCTTGACATTTACTGTTTTGTGTACCAGCCATTTGTTTACTGGTTACTTCCCCTTTAACAGGCTACTGACTTCTTTAAAGCAAGGCCTGGATCTTACTTGCCTGATACCTCCAACAGGGCCAAGCACAGCTTTGCACATACCAGACTTCAGTAAATGTTGATGCAAATCCTGATCAACCTTTTTCGTGTGATCTGCCCTGATAGAAACTTATTTCTGATTATCATTTTGATTATCATTCAAGAAAAGCAAGCAAATGCTGAGACCTCTAGAGAATTCCTAAAAACTATCTTTTTTTTCCCTAGCCACACTGTTTCTCACAGGCAAATACCATCCTTCGTCTGGTATCTATGCCTGTGGTTGGGTTCCTAAGATCAGCCCAGGGAAGGCCACATACTTAGTGGGTCCTGGAGAGAGAGCAACAGGAAGAATTGGAATCAAAACTTTCCAAAACTGTTTTTTCAAAAAACACAAAGGAATGGAGCCTCAATATCGTGAAGGCCTATGCTCCCTGTGTGGGAAAACACCATCAGAAAACAACGAAAGAAAAAAATAGTTGGCATAGCATGCTCAACCACAGCACACTCAACCACACACATGCTTCTTTTCCCCTATCCCAGCCTGAAGTGACTGAAGATTATGGTGAAGCCATTGGGGAAAGTGTAGTAATTTCTATTGTGTTCTACTTGATTCTAGTGCTGCCTCATGACACCATCAGACAAAAAAAAATGTGTGTCAATTCTGATTCAGTCTTTGCCCTTTAGATGTGTTCGTAGAACCCCCTCCACTCGGGTGAACACCTACTCATTCTAAGACAAGGCCCTTAAAGATGAGTTTGAGTACTTCACCCATCAAATTAAACTGGGTATTCATGCAGTTTCAATCTCTCCCTTTTCTAACCCTACTTTTGATTTGAGGAATTAGCCAGGCTTCTCAATCTGCTTGTCTATAAAATAGGTCTATACATTCACATAAAAGAGAAAAACTGTGAAAAACACAGGTTTTCTTTCAAAGATGACCCAGCTTGTATCATATATTAGGCCTTGTCCATTTCCATGAGCTGAGATTGAGGGCTAGCTTCCTCCACCCTAAGGTTTTCTCTGGGACAGAAACAAGCCCACCTTCTATTCTTGTCTCACTGCCCATATTTTACTTTGCTATGCAAATTGTGTGTGTGTGTGTGTGTGTGTGTTAGCAGTTGGATGTTTATTTTAAATGTAGTGAGTTATTTGCATTAAAAACCTTTCAAGGGGGAGAAACCAAGACGGCAGCATAGGTAAACACCTGAAATTGCTGTCTCGCACAACCACTTCAAAAATACAACTAAAAGATAAAACGGACATCATCCAGAACCACAGGAAGGCTGGCTGAGTGGAAATTCTACAACTAGAAGGAAAGAGAAAAGCACACTGAGACTCAGAGGAGGTGCAGAAGTAAAGTGCAGAGGTACGGAGATGCATGTGGAAAGGGCTGGCAACTGAGGACGCGGTTGTCTTTTTCAATCAGGAGGGAGACACAAGATCCCGACGGCCCTGACTCCAGTTCCGGGCTAGTCTCTGGGGACCCAGACTCATACAGGGAGAAACTGGACTGTCTGGCAGTGGGCAGAACTCGAGGGCAGCTTTCTCTCAGAGGTGCTTACAGCAATTGCTGTGGGCCACTGAGACCCAGGACCTCTTAGGGCAGGGCTGAGGATCAGCCATAGCTGTTTGCTCCACCCTGTTGATTCCCTGAGACCCCGCCCCAACCAAGTTGTGCACAGAGGCTTTTGCATATGAATGACCTGTCCCTTTGCAATCTAAAATTACCTAACTAACTGCAGCTGGGTCAGAGAGACCTAGAACATCCAAAAGAAGGCCCAAGGCTCCACAGCAGCTTGCATTACTTCACAGCTGGGTCTCATCTGGGCCCCTCCAAATCCCAAACAAGGAAGGGGAATCTGCAGATCTCTTCATAGCTCCTGCTGGGTAGCCTCAGGCAGAGGCTAAATTAGCACCTCCTTAGATCCAAGAGCCAGTGTACCCAGTGGTCAGAGTGGGACCATCCAGATTACAACTCCTCAGATCCATAAGGGACACACTCAGGGGGCAGACTCAGTGAGCACCAAAGCCCCACTGAAACAAGTCTTACCCCATAAGGGTTTCTCCAGCACAGAAGTTCTCCCACAGCAGACACAGCGAGCACCAAAGCCCCACTGAAACAAGTCTTACACCATAAGGGTTTCTCCAGCACAGAAGTTCTCCCACTGCAGACACAGCTGATTCTCACAGTCAATTGGCCTGGAGGTCAATTCCTCCCAGTGATACCAACTGCAATCAAGGCTTAACTACAACAAGAATGTGCACACAGCCCACAAAGGGGTGCACCAAGAGTGTATACTTCAGGTAATTGGGGAGGCTGAGCCACTGGGCCCTATAGGACACCTAGCACAGAAAGCCACCCTATCAACACAGGAAAGCAGCCAAAATGTGGAGACAAAGATACAGGTCACAAATGACAGAAATGGAGGAAAGCAAACTACTGGATATAGAGTTCAAAACCACAGTTTTAAGGTTTTTTAAGAATTTCCTAGAAACCACCGATAAATTTAGTAAGACCCTCAATAAGTCTAGTGAGACCGCTGATAAATTTAGTAAGACCTTCAATAAGTTTAGTGAGACCCTCGAAGATATGAAAAAGGACCAACTAGAAATTAAGCATACACTGACTGAAATAAAGAATATTATACAGAGGTCCAACAGCAGACTAGAGGATTGCAAGAATCAAGTCAAAGATTTCAATTACGAAGAAGTAAAAAACACCCAACCAGAAAAGAAAAAAGAAAAAAGAATCCAAAAATATGAAGATAGTTTAAGGAGCCTCTGGGACAACTTCAAGCATACCGACATCCAAATTATGGGGGTGCCAGAAGAAGAGAGAAGCAAGATATTGAAAACCTATTTGGAGAAATAATGACAGAAAACTTCCCCTACCTGGTGAAAGAAATAGACTTACAAGTCCAGGAAGCAAAGAGAACCCCAAACAAAAGGAATCCAAAGAGGACTACACCAAGACACATCATAATTAAAATGCCAAGAGCAAAAGACAAAGAGAGAATCTTAAAAGCAGCAAAAGAAAAAAAGTCAGTTACCTACAAGGGAGTACCCATACGACTGTCAGCTGATCTCTCAACAGAAACTATGCAGGCCAGAAGGGAGTGGCAAGAAATATTCAAAGTGATGAACAGCAAGAACCTACAACCAGCAAAGCTATCATTCAGAATTGAAGGTCAGATAAAGAGCTTCACAGATAAGAAAAAGCTAAAGGAGTTCATCACCACCAAACCAGTATTATATGAAATGCTGAAAGGTATTCTTTAAGAAAAGGAAGAAGAAAAAGGTAAAGATAAAAATTATGAACAACAAATACATATTTATCAACAAGTGAATCTAAAAATCAAGTGAATAAAAAATCTGATGAACAGAATAAACTGGTGAATATAATAGAATCGGGGGCATAGAAAGGGAGTGGGCTGACAATTCTCCAGGGGAAAGGGGTGTGAGGGTGTGGGAAGAGACCGTACAAAAATCGTACACCTATGATGAGGACAGTGGGGGGGGGGGGTAAGGAAAGAGGGTGGGGTGGGATCCGGGTGGAGGGGAGCTATGGGGGGAAAAGAGGAACAACTGTAATAATCTGAACAATAAAGATTTAAAAAAAAACACCTTTCAAAACAACTAATGAATGACCACCTATTAAACTAATTATCACAAATCATTAACTCAAAGCAAAACAGAAGAGAATTATCTATAGAAACTCCATACTTCTACCACATAATTGCTGTGTTTTTTTCATAGCTTAATTGAGGTATAATTCACATAAAATATGCTGCACATACTTAAAGTAAAATATTAAATTTGGCAAATTTTTACATGAGTATACCTGTGAAACCATCTTCACAATCAAGATAATGAACAGATCACCGTAGCCCAGTGGTCGGCAAACTCATTAGTCAACAGAGCCAAATATCAACAGTACAACGATTGAAATTTCTTTTGAGAGCCACATTTTTTAAACCTAAACTATACAGGTAGGTACATTGTTATTAACTTAATTAGGGTACTCCTAAGGCTTAGGAAGAGCCACACTCAAGGGGCCAAAGAGCCGCATGTGGCTCGCGAGCCACAGTTTGCCAACCACGGCCCTAGCCGTTTTTGCTCAGTGGATAGAGCATCAGCCTGCAGACCAAAGGGTCCTGGGTTTGATTCTGACAAGGGCACATATCTTGGTTGCAGGCTCCTCCCTGGCCTGGTTAGGGCACATGCAGGAGGCAGCCAATCAATGTGTTTCTCTCACATCAATGCTTCTGTCTTTCCCTCTCTCTTCCACTCTCCCTAAAAATCAATTGAAAAATATCCTTGGGTGAGGATTAACAAAGCAAAACAAAAAAGATAATGAACAGATCAATCACATCCAAAAGTTTCCTCATGACCCTTTATATAATCTCTCCCTCTCACTCCGTGTAGCCCTCCATCCCCCATACCCAGACCCAGACTTGCAGGAAAAGACACTATTCATTATTCTCAGCACTGGACACTGTTCCTTCTAAACCTTTGCATGGTCCTTCCCTAGCTTCACATAGTTTCCTCACACACTCATGCTGATCAGTACTCTGCAGAATACAGTAGTCTTTTCTTATCTGTGGGGAATATGTTCCAATTCCTATAGTAGATGCCTAAAAGCACAGATAGTACTGAACCTTATATATACTATGGTTTTCCTATATATTCATACCTATGATAAAATTTAACTTATAAATTAGGCACAGATAAACAATAAAGAGTTTTTAAAAATTAGGCACAGTGAGAGATTCACAACAATAAATAGAACAATTTTAACAATACACGGTAAAAAGTTACATGAACGTGGTCTCTCTCTCAAAATACATTGTACTAAGAGCTCTCTTTCTCTCAATATCTTATTGTACTATATTGTCTTTTCACTTACTGGAAGTAATTTTCGGCTTCTCTTTGGCAGATCCAAATTGCCAGCATCACTACTCTTGCGCTTTGGGGCCATTATGAAGTCAAATAAGGGTAACTGGAACACAAGCACTGTGATGCTGCAACAGTCGATTTGATACCCAGACAACTACTGACTAATGGGTGGGAAGCATGTACAGCGTGGATGTGCAGGACAAAGGTATGATTCATGTCCCCGGCAGAGGGACCAGGATGGCTCCAGATTGCATCACGCTACTCAGAACAGCATGCAATTTAAAATTTATTTTTTTAAAATATATTTTATTGATTTTTTACAGAGAGGAAGGGAGAGAGACAGAGAGTTAGAAACATGGACGAGAGAGAAACATCGATCAGCTGCCTCCTGCACATCTCCCACTAGGGATGTGCCCGCAACCAAGGTACATGCCCTTGACCGGAATCGAACCTGGGACCTTTCAGTCTGCAGGCTGACGCTCTATCCACTGAGCCAAACCAGTTTCGGCTGCAATTTAAAATTTATGAATTGTTTATCTCTGGAACTTTCCACTTATATTTTCTGAATGTGGTTGAATGCGGGTAACTGAAACCGCAGAATAGAAAACAGTGGATAAGAGGGCTACTGTACTCACGGGAGTCCCTCTGCAGCTCTCCTAAATATTATCTCTGTACATCTCTTTTCTCTCTACACAGTGAACTTGAATTGCTTTGATCTCCCTTGACTCTTAGCTCAATTTCGTCAACTCACGGAGTTTTCTGCCTCCTCCTTAAATTATCCCTCCCTCACTACGACCTAAACTCTTCCTCCAGGCAGTAAGCAAGGGTAGTCATAGGGCTCACCTCCTTTGTTTCCTGTCTCTCAAAGATGACTGTCTTTATTTGCCTTCTGTCCAATGTCTTAGGAATCATTGGTTCATATTTTGTCCAATTCCTTAGTTGTTTAAAATAGGGGTATAAATCTTCTCCCATCTTGGCTAGAAGAGGAGGTTGCTCATAGCACTTTTTTTTTTTTTTAAATATATTTTATTGATTTTTTACAGAGAGGAAGGGAGAGAGATAGAGAGTTAGAAACATTGATGAGAGAGAAACATCGATCAGCTGCCTCCTGCACATCTCCTACTGGGGATGTGCCCGCAACCCAGGTACATGCCCTTGACCGGAATCGAACCTGGGACCTTTCAGTCCGCAGGCCGACGCTCTATCCACTGAGCCAAACCGGTTTTGGCTGCTCATAGCACTTTTGTTTGTTATAAAAATTTTAAAGGGCAATAAAATTTTCGATAATAAGCTGTAGGAAAATGTTTGTCATAAATTTAGTAAGCAGACTTGGAAAATCGGTTTAGTTTTTCAACTTCTTAAATACAAGGGCATGGGAATACTACGAAGATCAATATCCATTGTAACCAATGTTTTAAGTAAAAGGATGAACTGAATAAAGGATTACAAACGAATGAATGAGGAGACATGATTTCTGATTTCTTTTCTCCATTTTCTTACTGTACTTTCCCTCCAATGTCTACCTACTCTCCGAAATTTAAACTTTACCACTCAACATATTCATCCATCCACTAATCCAGGGGTGGGCAAACTTTTTGACTCGAGGGCCACAATGGGTTCTTAAACTGGACCGGAGGGCCGGAACAAAAGCATGGATGGAGTGTTTGTGTGAACTAATATAAATTCAAAGTAAACATCATTACATAAAAGGGTACGGTCTTTTTTTTTTTTTTTTTTTTTTTTTAGTTTTATTCATTTCAAATGGGCCGGATCCGGCCCACGGGCCGTAGTTCGCCCACGGCTGCACTAATCAATTATCAAACGCTAATAAGTGGCAGGGATAAAATGAATTATAAGACAGGAAACCTCATGTGACGTGTTCACACATGGTGGGTGAGAGTTCTACTGTCATAGAGGTGTGAATAAAATGCTGAGGCAATGTGGAGAGTGGAGTCATTATCTTGGGGTGGGACTGGTGAACAGATCATAGAAAGCCTCTGCTGGGAAGATACATTTAAAATGGGTATTAAAGAATGAGCAGCATTTGGCTCAGCGGAGATGGGAGGAAGGAGGCAGTTGAGAGAGAGGGAATGAGGTAGGAAAAAGTGAGTACGGAAAAAAAAACCAGTAAGTTCTATTTCTAGAGTGGTGAAAAGCTGATCATGGCTAGAGTAGAGGGGATGGGGCGGGGGAGCGGCTGTGACTTGGCAGGAAATTAGGCTGCAGAGGTTTTGGGGGCCAGGCTCTAAAGAACTGTGAGCTCCAAGCCAAGGAATCTAGATGTTAATCTTCCAACAGCCTCAATTTCTGAGCAGAGACGTGACATAGTCAGAGGTGGGTCCTGGATTTTCTAGGAGAGGAAGGTAGCAAGATGGCTCTGAAGGAGGCTGCCGAAGCCACCCAAGAAAGAATATGAGTCCCTGAACACAGACAGGGAGGATGTGGACTAATGCAAGCGACATTCCTTCAGGCGAATCTGCAGTGTACGGTAACCAATTGCACACTAAGAATGAATGCGAGGGAGACTTGAAGATAAGTACCTCTAGATCTTCTAATTTGAGAGAATTGACAGCTGTTTTGTCATTAACTAAGATGGAGAGAGCAGGCAAAATAAGTTTGAATTATCTTTTAGTCCCTCTGGGTTTGGGGTTTTCATGAATCATTCAGGTGGAGAGTTATAGCAGCCAACTGGACCTCAAGGAGAGAGGTTTGAGAGTTAATGGTCTAATGTCATACTTAGAATGATCAAATTGGCTTGATCATAGTACATAAAATGAGAAGAAAATATAGCATTCTTTTTATCTGAAAATCTTGAATAAAGAATTTTGTACTTCAAATATCTATCAAGCAAAGATATTTATGCAGGCCAATTTCTAAGTATCCCAGTGCAGGAGATAAAATTCTGACATATGCTCTTTCAGTGAGCTAAGGGATTTGAGGTATTCTCATCAGCCTTCATGAATTCTAGAATTTTATGTGGCATAATAATGTTCATCAGTGAAAATAAAAATATCAGACATGAGGCATATATCATTGTAGATTTTTTTAAAAGCAGTGACCACAGGAACAGAAAAGGAAGAGGGTTGGCTACAGGAGATTATCAGGAGTCAGTGCTGAGCCCTTTTTTCAAAGAGTTGCTATTTTAAGGTCAGTTCTGATTTAAATATTCATGGTACTAAATAAACAGGAGAACTTGGGTAAGCCTGACTCAGCCTCACGCCCTCGATTGATTTCATCAACCAAGACATATTCTAACTCAACCATTTTATGAGCCCGTGAAAGTGAGATCTATTTGAGGAAGAAGTGATTTGGTTTGACTTTCAAGCAGTGGAAAAGAAAACACTTGCCACTTCAGGAGGACTTCCTCAGAGGAAGCTCTGCTTCAGACAGCAGAAACCTACTGGCATTTCCCAGGCTTCTGGAATGTCAGAAATATTGGCTCCAACCTTTGTTTTCATAAGGACTACATATTTGAGCATTATTGGTGGACAACTTTGTTAGTGCCAGTTAGCCCAAAGCTCTTACTAAGTTCTTTCTTTCCTTAACTCTTATGGTCCAGTGTCATATATCATGACGAGGCTCCTAGAAACTCCCTTCTCCAAGGCTACAAGATGTTGGCAGAGAGGAGAAACACATGTTTCCTGAATTCTAATGGTCCCCCAGATATGGGATGGTCCTATTTCTCTATTCCAGAGTCAGACAACCCTAACAGGGTTTGAACATAATTTAAATTCAATAGAATGAAAGAAAAAAGTATTATTTAAAATGAGAGACATTTGAAAGAGTGAAAGATGCCAACTGAAATGGAGTGTTTGTGACAAAAATCTTCAGTCAATACGTTTTTCAAATTCTTTCAGTTGTTGATTCTCAAATACTTATGCTAATGACAACCACAGGAAAAGCACAGATGTTGGAAATGTACCAAACCCAAGACTAATTCTAGCCAACTAATTCTTTTCACCAAATATTCTGCAAGAGCATCTTACAAGAGGCTCAGGTACCAGTGGCATCTCTCAGCTCTCTCTTGAGGGAGTCAAGCTCATTCTTTTTCAGGTTCCAACCCACAATGATAATCAGTTTCCTTCTGCTCGGCGAGGAGGCTGCCAAAGCCACCCAAGAAAGAATATGAGTCCCTGAACACAGACAGGGAGGATGTGGACTAATGCAAGCTATGTGAGCTTGATGACAATCCAGCACAGGTGTACATCCGGCACTGATTTGGCCTGGATGGCTCAGGATAATGATCAGAGTCGTGAAGCCAGCTCTTCCATTGGTGGGTCATTTTTGTGTCACCAGTCACATTGCCATGATGACCGTCTTTGACAGACACGTTCTTGGCATTGAAGCCCACATGGTCCCCAGGAAGAGCGTCACTCAGAACTACATGGTGCATCTCAGCAGACTTTGTTTACTTCCGTTGAAACTTTGACTGGAGCAGAGGTGACCACCATGCTGGGTTTGAGGACCAGTCTCCACTCAGCCCACAGGAACAGTACCAGTACCACCAGTTTTGTAGAAATCCTGGAGAGGCAGACACAGGGCTTGTCGATTGGACGGGTTGGTGGCAGGATGCAATCCAGAGCTTCAGGCAGCGTGGCTCCAGTGACCTTGCCATCTTCACAGGTGACTTTCCATCCCTTGAACCAAGGAATGTTAGTGTTGTCACATTCCAACCAGAAATTGCCACAAATGCGACTGTGTCAGGCTTTTAGCCAATTTTCTTAATGTAGGTGCTGACTTCTTTAACAATTTCCTCTTATCTCTTCAGGCTGTAGGGCGGTTCAGTGGAATCCATTTTGTTAACACCAACAATCAGTGGTTTCACACCCAGTGTATAGGCCAGAAGGGCATGCTCATGGGTCTGCCCATTCTTGGAGATACCTGCTTCAAATTCAGCAACACCAGCAGCAACAATCAGGGCAGCACAGTCTGCCTCAGATGCACCTGTAATCATGTTTTTGATGAAGTCTCTGTGTCCTGGGGGCATCAGTGATGGTCACAGAATACTTGATGGTCTCCAATTTCCACAGGGAGATAGCAGTGGTGATACCACACTCATGTTCAGCTTTCAGTTTATCCAAGACCCATCACAGCAGCCTCCTGCTCACATTTTTAATGCGTCTTTTGTCAATCCCAACACATTTGTAGATCAGATGGCCAGTAGTGGTAGACTTACCAAAAACTATATGTCCAATGATGATGATGTTGATATGAGTATTTTCCTTTCCCATTTTGTCTTAGATTTATCAGTGATTTTCATGACACTTGTGTTCAGATGACAAACCCGTTGTGAAAAAGCAACACTTAGTAATTTTATTCTTATGAAGCAAATCTGCTCTTTCCATGAATACAGGGAAGAGAGAGAGCAAGAGAGCAAGTAAAAACAGAAAGGGTAAGGGGAATCTCCAAATAGACCACTGTTTGCCCTCTTGGTATTTTACTGATGTTCAATATGCTTAAATTGAAACAAGAGTCTGGAATGCTCTAAAACTCTGACTAAGAGGATGGCCTCCATGGGCAAATTAAACTTTCTTTCTCATTCATAACCTCAACCACAAAGTTAAACTAGAGCCCTATTCTTTTTTAATTTCATGAGTAAAAAATGCACTGAAAACCATTACTCTAGCCAGAATGAGTGATATTTCCTCCAGATCTAGTTTCTGACAAATAGTACATCCTAAACTAGGTAGCTGACTAAGTCCTTAGTCACAAAAACAGAAGTTTTTCATCTGAAGTCAGTCTTTTCCCCTCCAAGTTGGCCAGGTTGCCCAATCTGCTCTGGGACACTAGAGCTCCCTGAGTAAATTAGAAACCTAACCTCAGGGGAGTGAGGTACTCAGAGGAAAACCCCAGCATCCTGTACACTCTGCTGTAGCAGCACACAAAGACATTTAGGTAAGAAAATGCAAATCATTTGACATAATCTAAGAATTAGTATCCTATGTGGTCTGATGCTAGGGAGCCTGGGAACACCCTAATGTCACCTCCCCCCACAGGGCTATGCTTTTCTGAAGTAAGGTTCTAATCCTTCCTCAAAGGTCATATGATTAAGGCTCCTTCAATTTTGTGAGTCACATCTTCCTGTGAATGCATAACCTGAAAGGAGTTTTGGAGAGACAAAGAAAGAGAGAAAGAAGAACAATATATGTTAGGGGGTACATATAAGACCCCAAATCAGATCCTTGGAGAACTGGGTGCCTTTATGAAAGTTATTTTACTTCTCTGAGCACCTTCTACACATGACAGTTGATCTAACTCTATGATGCGATGATCTTACCTCCCTTTCCCCTTCCTTCCTCTTTTTTGCCCATTCTCTTTCTTCCTCTTTCTTCTTTTCTACAAGTATTTGTTGAGACCCTACTATGGCTTTGTTCTGGCATTGGGAATGTAAACTGTAAACAAATTAGACTAAGTTGCCATCCTGTATATCTTACATTCTAGTGGGAAAAACATAAATAAATAGATATATAAACAGATAGTCCTCACTTTACATTGTTATGTATGCAGTTTAGTTACCATTGTTTATTTAGCAAAAGTCCCCCAATAGCACATCTGAGTTATTACATAAAGTACAAATTTCACTACTAGCCCTCCAGTCCACAAATCACTATGTAAATGACAAATGCATATTATGGCCAGTGATCAATCACATCCCTTCTTTTCAAGTCAGTCAGTGACTAGGCACTGCTCATCCGTTGTTCAGTTCACACAAGGACAGCAAAGTATGTAGCTGTGGTGCCTCTTTGTCTCCCAGCAATAGAGAGGTACTCCAGGCAAAATAATTTAACTTTTAAAGCACTATACTGTCGGAAAATGCTCCAGGTCACCTTAATTCTCTTGAATGGAAAAGTAAAAATTTACTTTTTACTACCAAACACAATTTCATTAGTCTATCCAATGGACCATGAAATAATTTCAACCTTTAAAGCCTATTAGATGGAATTTCAGACAGGCTATTGATGCTACAATGAGAGAGGGAGGGAGGGAGGGCGGGAGGGAGGGAGAGAGAATTTCATGTAATTTTTAAGCTGAGTTTTGGGGGGAAAAAATAAGATAAAAGGCATGCAATTAAGAATATTCAGGCATCCAGCAAGTAGTATGTACACAGAACTTTTATTGCACTGTGTAAGTAACCTGACAGGTTTCCAATCAAAGGTAAATGGAGATATAGAAGAAATAGCTGACAGTGGGAATGTTAACACACTGTTGCTGTTTGAGGGGCTCTAGATTTGAAGCCAGGGAACTTAATAAAGGCAAATTTATAGGCATAATGCAGAAAGTTATTATGACATACAATGAAAAGGATGAAGACGGCCTAGAGGAAGCCACACTAGTGAAAAACTTCACATTAAAGGAACTTTCCGAGGTTTTTCATGACATTGAAAACACAAAGGACAAAATGTTGGAAGCCAATCCAAACTTGGAAAGCAGCATGACCTTTCACAAAGTAATATAAATAATGTTCTCTTCTTAGCATAAATTTTACAGTGAGAAGAGGCACGAGTTGTACACTTGAAACCTGTATGGTTTTGTGAATCAATGTCACCCCAATAAATTCAATTAAAAATTTTTTAAATAAATAAAAAAATAGAGATGGGCATTGGTCAAACTCCTCTTCATAAGTTTTTCTTAATTGTGGCAAAATATAGAAAATAACATTTACCACTTTAACCATTTTTAAATGTACATTTAAGTGTCATTAAATAAATATATTCACATTCTTGTGCAACAATACCACCATCCATCTCCAGAACTTTTTCATTATCCAACACTGAGACTATATTCATTAAACACAAACTCCCCATCCCTTCCACCCCCAGCCCCTGCTAACCACTTCTACTTTCTGTCTCGATGAATTTGACTATTCTAGTTCTTTTTGTGTTCGGTTTATTTCACTTAGCAGGTCTTTAAGATTCATTCATGTTGTGACATGCATCAGAATTTACTTCTTTTGTTAAGGCTGAATAATATTCTATTGTATGTACAGGGTGGGGCAAAAGTAGGTTTACAGCTGTTTTGTATGGAAAATACAGTAATTAATAAATAATAATACAAGAATAAACTGTGTGTTTCATGTACTCACAACTGTAAACCTACATTTGCCCCACCTTATATATACTATATTTTGTTTATCCCATTTGGGTGATTTCTACCTTTTGGCTATTATGAATAATGCTGCTATGAATATTTGTATGCAAATATCTGTTCAAGTCCCTGGTTTTGACTCTTTTGGGTATATATCTCAAACTGCAAGTAAAATTGTTGGATTATAGAATAATTCTATGTTTGCCGGGAGCCGGTCCATGCTTGCTGTTTCAAGGGACCTGGCATATATGGCATACTGTTCTTAATATGTTTGCTCACCTTCTTGGCACTATGTGTTTTAACCAAGGTCTCCTCTCTGAGAAAGGTTGTTTCCCCAGGTAGGGATTTTCCCCTGAAGTTAGAGAGGGAATAAAACCTCTTAACTAAGTGCCAGGCGGGTAATTAATCACTTTAACTACGAACAATCATGCTTAAGCTACATAATCTTTACTCCCTGGAATGGAGATAAGAAACGCCCTAACCTTTGGAATAGAGATTGATAGGATTGCAATCAACTGGTATAAATACAGATGCAACAAGACAGCAAGAGACAGAACTCAGGACACAGAACTTAGAAGAGAGAACCTACAGACAGAACCTACACAGAACCTACAGACAGAAGAACTTCGCTGGAGAGAACATGGCAAAAGATCCTGGACTGAACCTGACTACAGAAATTGGCAAGAGAACCTGACTACAACCTGGTGACTGAACCTGGCTGAAGAACCTAGCGAGGGAACATGGCTACAGAACCTGGCTGGAGATCCGAAGCAGAACCTCTCTGGAGATCGAGACCAGAACTTGGCTGGAGATCCTGGCTAGGCTGCTGATCAACTGAACGCTGTCTCCATGTCATTCCTTCTTCGCCGACTCCATCCACACCTTTGGGGACCCCTGGACCTGCTGGGGTTAGACCCCAGCATCTGGCGCTCGAACAGGGACCCCTAGGTAAGCGCCCCGCACTCGGGACGGATAGGACTCCACCATAGGAAAAGGGTGAATAGTCTTCGCCGACTCCGTCCACACTTTTGGGAACCCCTGGAAAAGGATTCCCCTAGGTAAGCCCCCACCCCATTGAGAACCCCCACACTCGGGACAGATAGGACTCCACCAGGGTGCTACAGACCCCCCTATAGAGGATAAGTAGGGTAAGAAGGTGGATAGTACAGAACATAGATTGAGCAGATGTGCCATACTGAGTCCAAAGAAAGAAGACTCTGTATTGATCTTTTTTTTTTTTTAAATATATTTTATTGATTTTTTACAGAGAGGAAGGGAGAGAGATAGAGAGTTAGAAACATCGATGAGAGAGAAACATCGATCAGCTGCCTCCTGCACACCCCCCACTGGGGATGTGCCCGCAACCCAGGTACATGCCCTTGGCCGGAATCGAACCTGGGACCTCTCAGTCCGCAGGCCGACGCTCTATCCACTGAGCCAAACCGGTTTTGGCTGTATTGATCTTTAGATTAAGAAGATGTGCCATACTGAGTCTAAAGAAAAAAAGACTCCGTATTGATCTTTTAACACATATGCTTGCTAGCAGAGGAGTTAAGGTTACAGCCAGTCAGATGGAACATTTTATACAAGAAATGCGTCCATGCTTTTCTGAGGAAGGAAAGGTGCCGGAAAGGTAAATGTAAAGGCATGGGAGAAGGTAGGCCCAAGGAGCCTTATCCTTAACCCCACTGCAGCCTTTCCACCCCGGGAAAGTGCAGGATTGGCAAGTTCTCCCTGGGGTGATAGATCAGGACTCAGGTAATAGCGGAAAGTGCCAATCCTACTCTTAAAATGGATACAAGAGAGCATTTCAGGTTTTTCTTTTTAATGCCTGCTTTTAAAAAATAAAAAAGGGGGAATTTGCTGGGATCGGGTCCATGCTTGCTGTTTCAAGGGACCTGGCATATATGGCATACTGTTCTTAATATGTTTGCTCACCTTCTTGGCACTATGTGTTTTAACCAAGGTCTCCTCTCTGAGAAAGGTTGTTTCCCCAGGTAGGGATTTTCCCCTGAAGTTAGGGAGGGAATAAAACCTCTTAACTAAGTGCCAGGCGGGTAATTAATCACTTTAACTACGAACAATCATGCTTAAGCTACATAATCTTTACTCCCTGGAATGGAGATAAGAAACGCCCTAACCTTTGGAATAGAGATTGATAGGATTGCAATCAACTGGTATAAATACAGATGTAACAAGACAGCAAGAGAACAGAACTCAGAACACAGAGCTTAGGAGACAGAACCTAGGCACAGAACCTACACAGAACGTTCTCTAGAGACAGAAGAACTTCGCTGGAGAGAGCATGGTAAAAGATCCTGGACTGAACCTGACTACAGAAATTGGCAAGAGAACCTGACTACAACCTGGTGACTGAACCTGGCTGGAGAACCTAGTACAGAACCTGGCTGGAGAACCTAGCGAGGGAACATGGCCACAGAACCTGGCTGGAGATCCGAAGCAGAACCTCTCTGGAGATCCAGACCAGAACTTGGCTGGAGATCCGGGCTAGAGATCCTGGCTAGGCTGCTGATCAACTGAACGCTGTCTCCGTGTCATTCCTTCTTCGCCGACTCCGTCCACACCTTTGGGGACCCCTGGACCTGCTGGGGCTGGACCCCGGCATATGTTTAATTTTTTGTGGAACTGTCATACTGTCTTTTACAGTGTATGCACCATTTTATATATCACCGGCAATGCACAATATGTCCAATTTCTTCGTATCCTTGACAACACTTGCTATTTTCTGTTTCTTTTCATAATAGCCATCCTAATAGATTTGAAGTAGTATCCCATTGTGTTTTGATTTGCATTTCTGTAATGATGATTAGTGGTGTTAAACACCTTTTCACATACCTTTTGGCAATCAATATATCTTCTTTTGAGAAATTTCCACTGAATCAGTACTTTTTATATAGAAACTAGTGGCCCAGTGCATGAAATTCGTGCACATTAAAAGGGGATTAATTAGAGGAAATATTTTAATATTACTATTTTCTCTTTCTCTATAACAGAAGTGTCAGAGATGAAAGAAAATTAGTAAAATGTATATGAAAATCTCCCTCCTGTCAGAGTCTGGGGCTGCAGGACCCAGAGTCAAGTCCCCGCCCACCCACATGCACCTCAAAATCACGCGAGACCCAGACCCAGCCAGCCCCACCCCCATTGGACAAGATCCAGACCTGGTCAGCCCCACACCTGTCAAGCCCCGCCAGGTGGCGGGGGGGGGGCACAGCCTCAGGTCCCCTGGCCCAGTGCTGGGGCAGAGGACATGGCCTGAGGTCCCCTCATCAAGCCCCACTGGGCAGGGGGTGCAGCCTTAGGCTCCTACCCTGGCCCAGCACCATGCAGCCTCAGGTCACCACTGACTGCTCATTACAGCTCATTACGGGAACTCTGCCTCCACTGTGGGCTCAGCCATACTGTGACAGTGTGATGGAGTGAGGGTCAATTTGCGTATTTCCTCTTTATTATATAGCATAATACATTTTTAAGATTATGATTAACACTTACTTAAATAGAAAATAAATATGGTATCTACATATTTAAAAATAGATAATATAGACCTTTAACTGTATCTATAACTTATAGATAAGTTTATTATAAATTTATAAATCCCTACTACTCAAGGCAATCTACAGATTCAATGCAATCCCTATTAAAATACTAACAGCATATTTCACAGATCTAGAACAAATACTCCAAAAATGTATATGGAATCAAAAAAGACCCAAATAGCTACAGCAATCTTGAGGAAGAAAAACAAAGAGGAATCACAATACCAGATTTCAAGTTACACTACAAAGCCATTGTAATCAATAGCCTGGTACTGGCACACCAACAGGCATATAGATCAATGGAACAGAACAGAGACCCCAGAAATCGGCCCAAGCCATTATGCTCAATTAATATTTGACAAAGGAGGCAAGATCACACAATGGAGTTAAGACAGTCTCTTCAATAATTGTTGTTGGGAAAATTGGACAGTTACATGAAAAAAATGGAACTATACCACCAACTTATACCATACACAAGAAAAACTCAAAATGGATAAAAGACTTAAATGTAAGTCATAAAACCATAAAAATTCTAAAAGAAACCATAGGCAGCAAAATCTCAGACATGTCTCATAGCAATATGTTATGGATACATCTCCTAGGGCAGTGATGGCGAACCTCTGACACGTGAACTCATTTTTTTTTGGTTGATTTTTCTTTGTTAAATGGCATTTAAATACATAAAATACATAAAATAAATATCAAAAATATGTCTTTGCTTTACTATGGTTGCAAATATCAAAAAATTTCTATATGTGACACGGCACCAGAGTTAAGTTAGGATTTTTCAAAATGCTAACACGCTGAGCTCAAAAGGTTCGCCATCACTGTCCTAGGGCAAAGGAAACTAAGTAAAAAATAAAGAAATTGGACTACATCAAAATAAAAAGCTTCTGCTCAGCAAAAGAAACCATCAACAAAACCAAAAGGGAGCCCACTGTATGAGAGAACATATTTGGCAATGATACGTCTGATAGGGGTTAATATCCAAAATATATAAGGAACTCATAGAACTTAACAAAAGTAAGACAAACAATCCAATTAAAAAATGGGCAAACAACCTAAATAGACACTTTTTCAAAGAGGACATACAAAAGGCCACGAGACATATGAAAAAATGCTCAAAGTCACTGGTCATCAAAGAGATGCAAATTAAAATGACAAGGAGGTATCACCCTATACCAGGGGTGGGCAAACTTTTTGACTCAAGGGCCACAATGGGTTCTTAAACTGGACCGGAGGGCCGGAACAAAAGCATGGATGGAGTGTTTGTGTGAACTAATATAAATTCAAAGTAAACATCATTACATAAAAGGGTACGGTCTCTTTTTTTTTTTTTAGTTTTATTCATTTCAAATGGGCCGGATCCGGCCCGCGGGCCGTAGTTTGCCCACGGCTGCCCTATACCGTCAGAATGGCTACCATCAACAAATCAACAAATGACAAGTGCTGGTGAGGATGTGGAGAAAAGGGAACCCTGGTACACTGCTGGTGGAAATGAAACCATTATGGAAAACAGTATGGAGTTTCCCCAAAAATTAAAAAATGGAATTGCCATTTGACCTAGTGATCCCACTTCTAGAAATATATCCTAAAAACCCGAAATACCAATCAGAAAGAATATACGCACTCCTATGTTCATAGCAGCACAATTTACAACAGCCCAAGTGCCCATCAGTAGGTGGGTGGATAAAAAAGCTGTGGTACATTTATACCATGGAATACTATGCAGCAGTAAAAAATAAAAATCTCTTACCTTTTGAGACAGCATGGAGGGACCTAGAGAGTATCATGCTAAGTGAAATAAGTCAGTCACAGAAAGACAAGTATCACATGATCTCACTCATATGTGTAACCTAAGTAACAAAATAAACATGAACAGAGTGGATCCAGAGACCTGGAAGCATGGAACAGAGTGTGGAATCTCAGAGGGAAGGTGGGAGGGGGGCCGTGGGGAGAAGTTCAACCAAAGACCTTGTATGCATATATGCATGGCTCATGGACACAGACAATGGGGTGGTTTGGAGGGGGTCAATGGGGGAAAAAGGGGGACATGTGTAATACTTTCAACAATAATGAATTATTAAAAAAAAAAAAAGGAATGAAGTACTAACAGTGCCCTCAGCGGTCCCGGATCTGTCTCCTGCTTCAACAGTGTTTGGATAGAACAGACCCAGGGATGCCCCTTCTCCCAGCCTCCAACCACCCTCCACCATCTTTTCCAGTCACCACCTTCGGCACCACCCCCAAGACCAGCCAACAGACCTTAACTCCTTATGGCCGAACAGCCCTGAGCTCCCCAATTCGTCAAATTATTCCCCAGGCGGAGGCTGCGGCCAACCACCTGCCCCGCCCCTGCGGGCTCCCCGCCTACCTCTCTCCGGGCCTCTGCTTCGACCTTGACAATGTGGCTCTGGAGGGGGCTCTCCTCCTGCGAGTTGGCCGAGGAGAAGGGCGAGGGCGCCGAGCGTCCCTGAAAGGCGCACGCCCAGCGTGGCGGCCGCGTTCTCTGCCCGGGCGCGCTGAGGCCTCCCCAGAGGAGTGGGCCGAGCTCAGGCCGCCCTGGAGGCCGCCCGGCCCGGGAGAGGAGCCTGACGCAGGCCCTCTGGAGCCGCGGCCCCGGTTCTGCCCTCGGCCCGGGGCTTCCCACAGAACCACTTCCGGGTGAGGAGGTGAACGTCCTCAAGAGGATGGGCCACACCTGACTCACCCCCCTGGTTCTGCCCTCGGCCCGGGGCTTCCCACAGAACCACTTCCGGGTGAGGAGGTGAACGTCCTCAAGAAGATGGGCCACACCTGACTCACCCCCCTGGTTCTGCCCTCGGCCCGGGGCTTCCCACAGAACCACTTCCGGGTGAGGAGGTGAACGTCCTCAAGAAGATGGGCCACACCTGACTCACCTCCGCAGGCCGCCGGCCCCCAGGCGGGGCGGGGCGGGGAGTATCTCTGCCAAAGGCTCCCCCTCAAGCAGGGGCCTGTGGACCCCAGAGCCTTTGAGGGGCCCCTCTGCATCCCCTGGTGTCTGGCTTTTGCCTGAGCCTCTCCCCAAAACTACTAGCCAGTCCTTTAACCGCCCTGAAGCCCTCCCCCATGCATTGGACCAAATGAAGCAAGAAAGCTTTTTGCAGGAAAAAAAAAAAAAAAGACAGCCCTAACTGGTTTGGCTCAGTGGATAGAGCGTTGGCCTGTGGACTGAAGGGTCCCAGGTTCGATTCCAGTCAAGGGCATGTACCTGGGTTGCGGGCACATCCCCAGTAGGAGGTGTGCAGGAGGCAGGTGATCGATGTTTCTCTCTCATCGACGTTTCTGACTCTCTATCCCTCTCCCTTCCTCTCTGTAAGAAATCAATAAAATATATTTTTTTAAAAAAGACAGAAGGATGGTTGTTTTTGTAATGGCCCTTTCAGCTGGCTGTAGACCATTTTGTTGCTCATCATGGAATAAGAGCAGTGGTTTTCAAACAAATTGGATTATTTCAAAGCAGGAAATAGAGTGTATATTATGGGCCAACACATAGCTACACATAAAACCATATAAGTAACTGAATAACAATTTCAAAGGCTGACATGAACTTTTTATTATTTTTAGCATATGCCATGCATATATTCTATTTTGTATTTTATAGAATTACTCTTTTTCAATTATGTATGTACATAATAAATTTATAATAAATTTATCTGTATGTTATGGAAATAATACATTTTAATTCTCAGTACTCTTAATGTTTTAAAATACAGTATAGTAAATAAATATTTATAAGTTTTTTTTCATTTTCCTACACATTTATAACCAAGAATGGGAGAGTTTTTAATATTTCGACAAAAAATTTTAAAGGTCATTCATGGAGCAATCGTAATTTTCCCATTTATTATTAGTAATGTCTTGCATGGTTTCAACTTGCATGGCCATTTTTATGGTCCCCCACTATCATGGAAAGTGAGGACTTCCTTTACAGCAGCGGTTCTCAACCTGTGGGTCGCGACCCCTTTGGCGGTCGAACGACCCTTTCACAGGGGTCTCCTAAGACCATCCTGCAGATCAGATATTTACATGACGATTCATAACAGTAGCAACATGACAGTTATGAAGTAGCAACGAAAATAATTTTATGGTTAGGTCACAACATGAGGAACTGTATTTAAAGGGCCAGAAGGTTGAGAACCACTGCGTTAGAGTGTCAGATTAGTGACAAGGGATATGGAAATAATGCAGAAGGAGGGAATAGGGAGTGATAGACTGTGATGGGAGAATGGACTGTTTATGTCAGTTATCAGGAAATGCCACTCTGGGAAAGTGCAATTTGAGTAGAGGCATAAACTGAGTGAGGAAGCCAGCCATTCCCCTGCCCATGGGAAGAGCTTTCCAGGCTTGGGGAATAGCAAGACCAAAGGCCATCAGATGGGAGCCTGCTTGGCCTGTTTGGAAGTAGCAAAAAATGTCAGTGTGGCTAGAGTACACTGAGAGAGGGGGAGAGCAGTAGCAAATAAATATGGAAAGGTAGATGGGGTCCAGATTATGTAGAGTCTTGTTGGCCATGGTATGTGCTTTGCATTTTATTGTAAAGTGATGGGAAGCCATTGGAGGGCTGATAGTAATGTCATGTTAGTGCACAAGGCAATTGATTGGTTAGGGATAAGTTCCTTTAGAGAGAGAAAAGGAGAAAGTGAAGATATTAAAGATGAACTTCATGTACTTCATAATTTGTGTAATGGGGAGTACTGGCTTGAAAATGAAGAGAGGATATAAGAATTCTGCAGACCAGGACTTATTCATAGTTTTATTGAACATCTCCTATATACCAAGGAGGTCTCTCAACTCCTTCAGTCTCACTAAGAGACTCCTGCAATTTTCCCAAGAACCTTTCTGGACAAGACACTTCTCACCCAGATGTGGAAGACTGAGGGTTCCTAATTAGGGAAGCCAGCAGTGAACATGAGTGCTCTGAATTTCAGCAGAAGCAGCGGCCAGATTTCTCCACACACCAAACCAGGTTCACAAACCCACAAGCCCACGGGCCAGGCAGGGAGTATAAGTAAGTGAAGCTGGCTCAGGGAGCCTGGTCAATAGCAAGCTTGTGTCCTACCTAAACAGGATAGCTACTAACAACTCCTGCTAGCTCTCACCATGAGCAAATATGGCCCTGAGAGACCAAGAGAAGCAGGAAATCCAGATTACAATCCTGTTTTGTTTTGTTTTTTTAGTAATGGCAAGTAATTTAAAATAGATACCACATCATGTAGGCTATATAAAAATGTGTCGGTGAGCCTTATATTGTTATTTCTGACCTTAAAGAACCCAGCCCCTCAAATATCCCTGTATCATTTCCTAAGAATATTCATGCAGAGAATCAGAACTGTTATCTTTCTCCCACCCATATGCCTTCCTGAAGGGAGTTACACTTAATTGAAAATCTCAATGTCTTGGAAACTTTCAGTGACCTTTTAATTCCAAGTATAATGTACCTTGACCACTTAAAAAAAAAGCCTTCATAAAACTCATGGATTTGACAGAAACTCTGCATTGGGCAGACATTATCTTTAGCATCTAAGTATATGTTGTTTTTTCAAAAAGCCAAACCCTTAAAAGATATGCTAATCTTCCTTAAGCACCTTAATACAAAGAATGAGAAACATCATTAATATTGATTTACAAGGCAGGAATTCACACACAAAAAAATATCTTACAACTGCTGCATTCTTACTGTACAGAACCAAGAAGAGCAAAGAAAACACAGAGAACATTTTGATTAAAAGTTAAGTAAATTTTCTTTGTGTCAAACTTTCCCAAAAATCTATTGAAATATTTGTAATACTTAAAAATTGTACTAGTATACATGCAGAGTTTATTGCACTACTAGAAAATCTCCATAATTACCCATACTTTAATTTCACTTTTCTGCTTCTCATTTGTTTCTAAGAAAAAAAAAAGAAGTTTAAATGGAATTTTGTAATTTGAGGTTATGTTATGAGAGAAGGGAACTTATATCAATCTTTCAGGGTTGGCCTTTTATAAATATTTTTTTTTACTTATAAAGCAATTCAGTCAATGATTTATCTTGAAAAAAAGGTTTCATATATTTTAAAAATCTATTAACCAATGTCACCCCAATTCATGTAATTTTTTAAATCCCTGTGTTTATTACTATTCTAAACTGGAAAAAAAAGCTGAAGAACTTTCTCAGAATATCTTAAACCACAGTACCTGTTAGTCAGTGTAAAGTAGAAGGAAATCTGAAGTATATATTTCTCCCAGAATTTTCACTTGATGAAGACAATTTGTCTCAAAATAATTATCTCTTCTAAGAATGTCAATATCCCGTCTGCTTGGTCAGCTTCTGTAGCAACAGTAGCTTCAGAGCTTCAGTGAACTTTGTCATCACTCAAGCTAATGGGAAATGGAACATCTCCTCAGCCTCAGAAGCTGGGCAGCCCCGCTCCTCTTACAGGGATAGACCAAGAGGCCTATTTCTCACGTCTTCAGTAGTGCCAGGAAAGGATAACCTTTCTATGCTTATCTTAGGGACATGGGAGAACCAGAGAGGATCCTGTTTAATTTAATGAAAGACTGATCCCCACCATATTCCATTTTTGAGATGTTTGCTCTGAAGACAGATGGAGTTAACCCTAACCTTAACCCTAACCCATTTCAAAATCATTAATTTTTTAAATATATTTTATTGATTTTTTTTTTACAAAGAGGAAGGAAGGGGGATAGAGAGTTAGAAACATCGATGAGAGAGAAACATCGATCAGCTGCCTCCTGCACCCCCCTTACTGGGGATGTGCCCGCAACCAAGGTACATGCCCTTGACCAGAATCGAACCTGGGACCCTTCAGTCCGCAGGCCGACACTCTATCCACTGAGCCAAACCGGTTACGGCTCAAAATCATTAATTTAATCACATCTACAAAACACCTTTTGCCAGGTAAGGTAACATATTCATAGGTTCCCAGGATTGGCATATGGACATATTTGTGGGCAATTATTCTGCCTACCACACTTAGCCACAGTGCAAATTTCAATGGGTTTTAGGGGTGGCAGTTCAGCAAGTAAACATTCTGATTTCTTTTACTAGGAAAGTATCAAGTTTATGGCAACTCCTGGGAGCTCTCGAGTCACCTTTGCTTCCTGTTACTTTTTCCTATAAAGGGCCAAACTTGTTTTACAGATGAGAAAACAGAAGCCCAAAGAACTAAATAATTACATCCAACAACCCTCCAGTGTGATCAAGACAGGTGTAAGTCTGAAACATTGGCTCTTGATGTTCTGTCAGCATGTGTCTCACCTTTCTTCAGTGCCTCCTCCCCAGGAAATGTGTTCTAAAGAGATGTAGGGGTGATGGCACCGAATTGTGTTGCGTTGGCAGGGTCGGGGTTGAGAGTAGATAAAGAAGGGGAAATGACATTGGTAGGAAAATCAGCCACACAGCTGTTGTACTCCCAGTCACTGCTTGCCATTCTTAGACTTTTAAAGAGGGTCCCTTTCATAGTGCCTTTGAGACTTTAAGTTGGATGATGATACTGGTGTGCTTCATTTTCTGTGTGCACAAAAAGGTGTTTGAGGCCACATATTTCCTGGGTATAGCAAAGAAAATATTTAAGAACTAGAACCAGTTTTGGGGTCCAACCCTGAGGGCTCACATCCCAGCTCTAGCACATACCATTGGCTGGGTGACCACTGGAAATAATACCCACCTCATGAACTAGATGTGATATATATAAAAGCTAATCTACAGTAAATAAGGATGCAATAAATGCTACCTGTTGTTGTTGTTGTTGTTGTTGTTGTTGTTATTATTATTATATCAGCTGTCCTAAATGATCTGGCCCCTTCTCACCTCCCTGGCCTCAGCTCCTACCATTTGCTCCCTTTATCCATTGTGCACCAATCACACCAGCCTTGTTTCTGACCCTCAAACAGGCTGTGAGAGTCTTTGCATTTACTATTATTTTAACTTGAAACTTTCCCCCCCAAATATTTACAAAGCCACTTTTTCTACTCTCACCCCGACCCTGCCAATGCAACCCAATTTGGTGCCATAACCCTTACATCTCTTTAGGACACACTTCCTGGGAAGGAGGCACTGAAGAAAGGTGAGAAGTATTTCATTATTCAGGCCTTAGCTCAAATATTACATTTTTTTAAAATTCTTCTCTGACCACCCCAACTAGAGTAGCCACACCACACTCCCCAGTTGCACCCAGTACTTTTTCTTTTATTCCCTTAGTGGTTGGTCATTATTAAGCTGAAATTACCTTTTTCCCTTTGTCACTTCCTGCATTTCTCCTTCTCTATAGTCTTTAAGTTGCTTTGACTCAGCAGTGTTATCATATTCATTGATATATCTCCATCACCTAGAACAGTGCCTGGAACATGACAGGAACTCAATTTTTGCCACCAGGCTGACCAATTGATAATAGATTGTCATCAGAGCATAGATCTTAGTTTAATATATTAATTTGGAATTTTTCTTTTTTATAAACACCTCTTAAGACTCATTCCCCCTATCCTCATTAATTACATCAGTCTCTCTCTCTCTCTCTCTAATGCAGGGGTTCTCAACCTTTTGGCCCTTTAAATACAGTTCCTCATGTTGTGACCCAACCATAAAATTATTTTTGTTGCTACTTCATAACTGTCATGTTGCTACTGTTATGAATTGTCATGTAAATATCTGATCTGCAGGATGGTCTTAGGCGACCCCTGTGAAAGGGTTGTTCGACCGCCAAAGGGGTCGGGACCCACAGGTTGAGAACCGCTGTTCTAATGTCTCTTCACCCCTCCCCAGCTCTTCCTCCTCTTCATCACAACCCTTTATCCTTCCAAATACTTTTTTAAAAATTATAATAGAGTACTCACAAAGGCCAAGAAACATACAAGACCAAAGAATGAATCATTACTGGTGAAACTTTAGAGGCCATTGTTGGTTGACAGAGAACTATTTTGGTCCCTTTAACTCTCTGTTCTAAACCACAATTGCGTAATTGCTTGTAGGGCTTGCCCAACTCTGCCTTCTCCTCAGTGCATGACACAGTGATTTAAGCATACAACAAGCACTCATAAATGCATATAACATGAATGGGGGCTTCTGCTACCTATCCATAGAATCCTGTGAAAGGAATGCAAGTCAACAGTGATCAGGGATGAACATAAGAATCCTGCTTTAGGTCCTCCACACCCCTCTCAGAACCAGACCAGCGCCAGCTGATCTGCCAGTGGAGAGGGAGTACAGAAGGGGTTGGGTGGGTAAGTATCCTGTTCCTAGGCCCTGTCTCCTAGGACTTGGGGCTTGGCAGAGCCATTGGAATCCGCATGTCACAGTCAAGAGCTGTTAGTTAACAAGCAATAAATCTTGGTGTCTCCTTTGAAAAAAGAAAGTGAAATAACATGGCTATAGACAAAAATCTTGGAGCCATAGAATTTCAAAATTGGAAGGGTCTTTGGGAGTCATCTGATTCATACTCCTATTTTGATTAAATTACTAGCTCACAATAACTCAGTAGTGGAGCTGGGAATCGATATCAGGGCTGACACCCCATTGTCTTGTTGTGAGGAAATAAAAAGGGATGGAGTGTGTAAGGCAATCTTTTTCCTACTCAATCATCATGTACGAAGTTTCTCAGAGAACAAATGTAAGGCCACATAAATAGATACACATAACTTTCTTTTTTTCATACACATTATATATTCATCAAAATTTCAATTAAATATAGTAGAAAAATATATTTAAGTTTCTTATTTCAAAATCTTTACCTGTCCTTGTGCCATATGGTGAATCTTTATACTGAGTTGACATTCTGGGTACTTTTTCACTCCAGTAAATTGTATTTTTAATGACTGCTGAGTTATACATTATAATATACAGATTGGCACACATTTATACTTGAAGCTGCTATAGGACACTGTAGAGCAGATTTCAGGAGGATGAAATATTGTTGGTAAGTATACCCTTTCCTCTCCTCATTCCTCCTCTCTTCTATACTGCAAATCTGCTCTTCCCCCAAACATCTCCCAGAGGCGTAGGGAATGCAGTCTCCTGAGAAATGTGTCAGCACTTCTCTGCACTGATTTTTAGCTACCTTCAAAATCCAAGCTCTTTAAGACCACCTGAAATAAGAAAAGCACTAACTTTTGCAAAGTTACTATACAGTTCTTTCATTAGAAAACTACACAGTTTTTTTAAAAGCTATGGGACATAAATGGTTAAAAAAGTCAGCTCCCTCTTATTTTTATTAAATCATATATTTATTTTTCAGGGGTGTGGAGGTGAGGGTGATGGTATTGATTCGCTGCCTGCTAATTTTTAGAATTTTCAGTGTCATTCTTTGACTGTATGTGTGTGTGTGAGTGTGTGTGTTTCTTCCTTTGGAAAAACAAAAGCTGGGTTTCCTTGCCCACCATGGAAAAAAAGTAACATACGACGAAATCCTTTCCTGAGAGCACAGAGAACCAAAAGCAGGTGGCTTAGATCAGGGTGGTGAGGAAGTTTTGTCATTTCCAGAAGGAAGCATGAGTCATAGTGTGAAACATTTTGGGAGGCCTAAATCAGAGCTGTCGAGGAAGCCAGCTCTCAGACAGTTTAACTTAGAACCCCGATGTAAATTAATGAAACGCCTTCAATATCTTGTCTTTCTCCAAGATGGCTGCAGACGTAGATGTTCCAATTATTTTCCTTCAGAAACAGAGAGTAATGGAACAGTTGAAGAAGTCCCGTAAACCACTTCAGAAGCAACCAGACCTGGAGATTATAATGAATAAATATTTTTTAGAATGGAGAAAAGAGAGTGGGTAACAGATGGAGGGAGACTACTGCTCTAAAATCTATTAGTATGTAGAGCATGGTTAAATTAAATTATATTGTTAGAAAAGTTAAATTATTATGGACAGCTAAGTATCTTAACAAACATTCTTTTCCGCTTTAAGGCCAAAATGTACTTGAGAAAAAAAAATCTTTCCACACTCAAATTTCTCATTGCTATGAGAGTCTGTCCTCTTTTACAAAGGCTCAATACTCAGAAAAGCACCAGAATGGTAAGGAACACACCATATGACCCTTCAGAAGAAGATGGTAATGGGTGGAGTTCAGGAGATGAGAAGAGATGCTGCCATGTGGGGATGAAAGATGGGTAGCATTGGCTTAGGGTGGGAGCAAGCAGGGGGAGAAGTGCAGGGGTAGCAAGATGGGATGCCTTTCCAAAATTCACTTGGAGCCATTACTAAGAGGTTTAAGGTAAAATAAATTAGAAATGTTTTTTAGATTTTTTTTCCTTTATTGATTAAGATATTACAAATGTGTCATCATCCCCCCATTGTCCCCCCATCCCCCCCACTCACGCCCTGACCCCCTGGTGTCTGTATCCATTGGTTATGCTTATATACATGCATACAAGTCCTTTGGTTGATCTCTCCCCCTTACCCCCACCCTCCCCTGCCTTTCCTCTGAGGTTTGATGGTCTGATCGGTGCTTCTCTGTCTCTAGATCTGTTTTTGTTCATCGGTTTATGTTGTTCATTATAATCCACAAATGAGTGAGATCATGTGATATTTCTCTTTCTCTGACTGGCTTATTTCACTTAGCATAATGCTCTCCGGTTCCATCCATGCTGTTGCAAATGGTAGGAGTTTCTTCCTTTTTACAGCGGCATAGTTTTCCATTGTGTGGATGTGCCAAAGTTTTTTAATCCACTCATCTGCTGATGGGCACTTAGGCTGATTCCAAATCGTAGCTATTGTAAATTGTGCTGCTATGAACATAGGGGTGCATATATCCTTTCTGACTGGTGTTTCTAGTTTCTTGGGATATATTCCTAGAAGTGGGATCACTGGGTCAAATAGAAGCTCCATTTTTTTGTTTTTTGAGGAAACTCCATACTGTTCTCCACAGTGGCTGCACCAGTCTGCATTCTCACCAGCAGTGCACGAGGGTTCCTTTTTCTGCGCATCCTCTCCAGCACTTGTTTTTTGATTTGTTGATGATAGCCAATCTGACAGGTGTGAGATGGTACCTCACTGTCGTTTTGATTTGCATCTCTTGGATGATTAGTGACTTTGAGCATGTTTTCATATGTCTCTTGGCTTTCTGAAGGTCCTCTTTTGAAAAGTGTCTATTTAGGTCCATTGCCCATTTTTTTTATTGGGTTGTTTGTCTTCCTTTTGTTAAGTTGTATGAGTTCCCTATAAATATTGGAGATTAAACCCTTATCGGAGATAACATTGGCAAATATGTTCTCCCATGCAGTGGGCTTTCTTGTTGTTTTGTTGATGGTTTCTTTAGCTGTGCAGAAGCTTTTTATTAGAAATCTTTTAATTTAGACACTGAGAGCATTGAAAAAATCTTGATATATTACAGTTTCAGGGGCTGATGATTCAGAGGCCTAATAATACTAATTATAACATGGTCTGATGAGCAAATAGATTCGGAGTGAATTCAGACATAACTTTGGGTGCTCCCAATTTCCACCATTATCTCCTTGAAGCTTGAAACTGAAAAGGACCTCACTTTGGCATGATAGTTTCCTGTGGTTGGTTTTGCTCTCTGATAACCACTTAGGGGGAGCCTGCTGCTGTCGTTGGGCCTGGGAAAATTGGCTGGGGAACAATTATAGCCTTTGGCAACCCTAGACACATGTGCATGGATGGGAAAAGAAGAAAGAGAAACGTGTTTCACAATCTAGAAATTGAGGAGATACACACACACACACACACACACACACACACGATATGAGGCATGAGTCTCCGTAATCCAGTTGGGATTATCAAAGAATTTCAAGAACTCTAGACTTGATAGTAGCAGAAAACCCGTCCTCCTGACCTTCTATATGTAGGTGGCAGAGACATTATTAATATCACAACTTTATAAAAGTTTCCCTCTGAGTCAGGTTTAAACTAGGCTAGGACCTGTCTTTCAGGGTTTTCTGGGTGGCCTTTTGCCCCATCAAACTTTCTAGAATTTAGCTTTTTCAGTGAGCCCAAAATTTAGGAGCATACTTCACCTTCACCATTTTCCTCCAGTACCACCCTTTGATATAGGTAACCTGTGCCCTGATCTTTAGAAGGAACTGCTTTGGCTTTTTTAGCCCAGCCATTTCCCATGTGGTAAGGATTCCATGAATCCAAGGAAATATAACCATCCAGAAGCTCTGCTCCCTCTTCCAAACTATGCTCTGGGTAGCTAATACCTGCAGATTCCCTGCCTGGATGACTCCAAGCTGGCTTCCAAGACCTGTATATTCCTCTTCCCTAGGTCTGCCTTCCCCAAGGAATGTGCCATAGCTGTGCTTCCCCTGACAATAGTGTAGTCCAGTGGCTGGCAAACTGGCCCCTTGAGTGTGGCTCTTGCACAAAATACCACGTGCGGGTGTGCACGTACAGTGAGATTGAAACTTCGTGGCCCATGCCACAGGGCCAAAGAGCCGCATGTGGCTCGCGAGCCACGTTTTGCCGACCACTGGTATAGTCCTTCTTGGTCTCTGTGGTCCAAGGGTATGCTTTAACCTCAGCCTGGGGTTCTGGGGTTTTTATAATGGTGTCCTGTCTATTGGTAATTGCTAGTTTGTCTCCTTGAGAGAGGGAATAAAGTTGGGAATAACCGATATTGTTACCTGGATGACATCACTCCCTTTTTTCTCCTTAATAAGAACGTTCTGTTAACAAGAAGTTTACCATCCCAAGAGTTTTGAGAGGGTATGAATAGAATGAAAGTTTAGTGTCCACCCAATGTAGCATCCCAGAATCCATAGATCATTATACCTGAGGTGGTAAATTTGTTGCTTGGTTCACCGCTGTGGTAGTGCCTTAAACATAATCCAAATTTAAATATATATTTAATTTAAATATATAAACTATATTTAAATCCATAGCTAAATAAATATATACATGTAGGTATATATGTACTATATATAGGTATGTACAGTTTCCATTATGCAGACTGAACATTATCTTTCTTTTGAAACAATTGGTAGGTCTATGGTATACATATACTTGTGACTATAGTACGCATGCATTGTGTAAAAGATGAAATGTAGTGGTTGCAAGTAGTAGAAATTTCTTTGGGATAGCTGATTACTGAGACCCTTTCATTACCCATGGACTCTATTAACATCACAATGCACGTGTCATCCGCTGATAGAAGGGCTAGACTGGGCTAAACTGCAAGCTTGCATGTCTATGGATGGTAAAGTACTTAATCCAGATTTTTTCACAAGCCCACATAGTTATTCCTGCAAAACAGCACTGTAAACCATGCTGCCTTGTGCTGGGAAGGGGTTATCTGTTGCTTTTGGTTGATGGCAGTTACTTCCGGGAGGGACCATCAATAAATGTTCTGCTTGTTACAGTCTTGGGCTTGGAATTGCAGGCCATACTCACTCTCAGCCTGAAAAGACATTACTGAGTTGGAAAAAAAGAACCTTACCTAATTAAAATGTTAAATCCCAAGAGCTTGGCAAAAGGGAGGAGGAAATCATGAATGGCATATTCTCAAGACTGGCTTTTCTGCTTGCCAGGTCATCATACACAGGTAAGGTTCATCTATAACAGTGGTTCTAAATCTGTGGGTCGAGGCCTCTTTGGGGGTCGAACGACCCTTTCACAGGGGTTGCCTAAGACCATCAGAAAACACATATATAATTACATATTGTTTTTGTGATGAATCACTACACTTTCATTATGTTCAATTTGTAACAATGAAAATACATCCTGCATATCAGATACTTAGATGACGATTCATAACAGCAAAATTACAGTTATGAAGTAGCAACAAAAATAATTGGATGGTTGGGGGTCACCACAACATGAGGAACTGTATTAAAGGGTTGCGGCATTAGGAAGGTTGAGAACCACTGCTCTATAATAATAAAAGTGTAATATGCTAATTAGACCAGACGTCCTTCTGGATGACCTTCCAGACAAAGGCTGAGCTGTGAGGGAAGCCCGGGTCCAGGGTGCCAGAGGGAAACCGGTGCCAGCAACCAGGGGAAGGAAGGCCTACTCTTTCACGAATTTCATGCATTGGGCCTCTAGTATAAATATATTTTCCAAGGAAGGTAAGCTACTGTTACCAATGCCAAGGTGGAAAATAAGACTGGAGTTGTTGTGGCAAATAAATAAATACAGGTAATAACAGCACCACTAGAGATCACGCCAAGCTGTGGGTTATAAAGATGACTACATAAGGCTGAAAAGGGTAATTCCAGTTCTGAGCAGTTTTCCAAAACTAGAAATAACATTGTTTGCAATCTTAAATTTCAGCATGGCAGTGAAGTCATTTTGTTCTCATGCTGATTCACCCAGAACATGCCAAAGAAAGTGCCAGTAAAAATGTTCGTGACATTTTTGATAAATAAAGCAGAAGACAGAAAGATTGGCTTTTGAGGTTCTTCTGAATGTTTTCTTGAAATTCTTCTTGAATTTGGAAGATGAATCTGCACTCCTTCAGGCTCTGAAGGTCAGGATAGACCAGCTATGACTTTTCCAGGAAATGAGTAATAGTAAGACCAGGGAGGAACATTTCATCCAGAACCTGTAGGTGGGGTTTTTTCCCCCCCGAAAAGACTTCTGGGAGTTCCAGGGGCGTGTGCATACTCGAAATGGGAATAGCCAACCTAACTCAAGCTTGCCCTGGAGTTTCTGCCAAATCTCTCAACTCTCACCCTGGTTTTCCCCACCCAGAGTGGCTCATCCTTTATATTCCTTCTCATTCTTTTCTTGTCTTATTTTCAGTTCATTGTCCAACCATTCCTCACCACTTCCTTCCAATCTTCATACCCATGCAAAAACCTGAGAAATCTTGAATAAGTGTCACTTAGAATTCTCTCTTCCTAGAAGACATGGAAGGAGACTGCTGTCAAATGCTGTTTCTAAGACACACACATGCTACAGCCATGGAGAGCTGAGTCATTGTTGGGGGAGGGATGCATTTACGATTCTTTAGAAATTTGTGTTCTGTTTAGAGAGAGATGTATAGTTTTAGTGTTAAAATGCAAATAATTGGCTTTGTTTTCTTCATTAAACAAAAATGTATTATACCCCTACTATATGCCAGGCATTGTATTGGAAGATATTGTGATACAAGACATAGTTAGTGCCACCAATGATTTTTAAAGTTTAGTGAAGATGCCCTAACTGGTTTGGCTCAGTGGATAGAGCGTCGGCCTGCGGACTGAAAGGTCCCAGGTTCGATTCCAGTCAAGGGCATGTACCTTGGTTGCAGGCACATCCCCAGTAGGAGGTGTGCAGGAGGCAGCTGATCGATATTTCTCTCTCATCGATGTTTCTAACTCTCTATCCCTATCCCTTCCTCTCTGTAAAAAAATCAATAAAATTAAAAAAAACTTTAGTGAAGATAAGTAATAAAAATAATAATTACAATATAGTGCTAAAAAGATTATGAGAAATACTAGAGACCCAGTGCACAAAATTTGTGCACAGGTAGGGTCCCTAGCGGCTGCCAGCTACCAGCCGGGGCCTCCCACCAGCCGGGGCCTCCCTTCCCCTGCTGCTGGCTGCTGGCCGGGGCCTCCCTTCATTCTATGCTTCCCCCTGGTGGTCAGCATACATCATAGCGAGCGATCTCCCGAAGGGACACTTTGCATATTAGGCTTTTATATATATAGATGTATTCAGTCAGTATACTATGGGTAGTTAGGGAAGATTACTAGGAGTTGGGAGGCCAATTTCAGCAGTCCTGAAAGATGAATAGTAGTTAATTAGGAGACTCTGTGTGTGTGCACATAACACACTCATGCACACATGCCTCCACACATACTCTCCCATAGCGCCCTGGACTTCTTCATCACTCTCCTTCAGTTGTTCAGTGTTTCTCTTTCCCAGTAGATTGTGATACTCGACATTTATTGCATTGTTAACAAGCAAAGCCCTGGGCTCAGGGGTCTCCATACAAGTGTAGAGCAAACTGACAAATCATGCTTTCTTTGGCAAAGGGTGATGAGACCAAAATCAGTGAGATCATGAGGACAGGAGCTACTGGGATTTTAGAACTTGGTCAATTGCTGGTATTTCTCCATTTTAGAAAGGCTCAAGTTATCACCAAAAGCCACTTTCTAAAGCTTATTACACAGTAATATGATTGTTTAGGCCAGTGGTCGTCAAACTGCGGCTCACGAGCCACATGCAGCTCTTTGGCCCCTTGAGTGTGGCTCTTCCACAAAATACCGACTTCTGAGCATGGGCCACGAAGTTTCAATACACTGTACATGCGCATCCGCACATGGTATTTTGTGGAAGAGCCACACTCAAGGGGCCAAAGAGCCACATGTGGCTCACGAGCCGCAGTTTGCCGACCACTGGTTTAGGCAGAAATTTGAAGCAGGCCAATCTTTCTTCAGCATTCTCTTTCCATTTTATGGTACCCCCCCTCCCCGCAATTTTTTCTTCTTCCTTTCTACCTGCTTGCTTTCCAACTATCAGGAAAAAAATAAGATTTGATTTTTTTTATGGTTATGTTTTATTGCTTACCTCTCATAGGAGCATATGCATCACAGTAGATATCAGTGTCTTCAATCAAAAATCTGAAATCATAATGGAATATATTTGGAAATTAGGGGAAAGAAAAGAGGGAACTCTCTGGGGCCCCCAGGCTCACCCTAGTAGGCAAACACCTATTCTGCCCATCCTACCCCTTCTTTCAAGGAATAATCTTAATAATCACTATAGGGTATAACAGAAACCTACACCACACACCTTCAACTGTGGGTCAAATTCCATTAAGGTAAATTCCAAGGGCTGCCCACATTCTTTAGCTCTAGTGGAATGTAGCTGCATTTAGTGTTAGGCAAACTGAGAAAGCGGAGGTCTAGTTTAGAAATAGTTGATGTAATGAGACAGATGATCTCAAAAGTCCCCAACTCTAAAATGCTGTGAATTCTATAAATTCCATAAATTAGATCCTTATTAAATTCTACTGTGATCTGGGGATAAGGTTAATAAAGTAAAAAAAGGCTTAGGTTTGGGTTTTTTGCAACTAATTTTTATAATAAAGTAAATGTTATAAACTGTTAGAAAATCTGCCATATAATGAGTATATATAATGTGACGTAAATTTCCTTGCCACCCCTCGTTTCTTTCCCAGAGTCAATCACTGATAATATTTTCTTGTAGATCCTCCTAGCCATTTTCTATGCATATACAATATCTTAGTTTTTTGCTTGCAAATCTTTTCTCTCGATTTTTAAAAATTAAATGTATTGGGGTGACATTGGTTAATAACAGCATATAGGTTTCAAGTGCACAATTTTATGACACATCATGTATCTTGCATTTTTGCCCACCACCCAAAGTCAAATCTTCTTCTGTTAACACATATTTGATCTCCTTTGTTTTATTGCCACCCCCTTCCCTCTGTTAACCACCATATTGTTGTCTGTGTCTGAGTTTTTGTTTGCTCACTTGTTGCTTTCAGTTTTATATCCCACATATGAGTGAGATCATGTTGTTCTTGACTTTTCTAATATTTCACTTAGCATGATATTCTCAAGATCCATTTATGTTTTCACAAATGACAGGATTTCATCTTATGGCTATACACACACACACACACACACACACACACACACGCACACTCTAGTGGCCCAGTGCACGAAATTCATGCACATTAAAAGGGGATTAATTAGAGGAAATATTTTAATATTGCTATTAGCCCTTTCTCTATAATAGAAGTGTCAGAGATGAAAGAAAATTAGTAAAATGTATATGAAAACCTTCCTCCTGTCAGGGTCTGGGGCGTGCTGCAGGACCCAGATTCAAGTCCCTGCCCACACATGTGTGCCTCAAAATCATGCAAGACCCAGACCCAGCCGGCCACACCCCCACTGGGCAAGATCCAGACCCGGTCAGCCCTACCCCCATCAAGCCCTGCCAGGCAGGGGGTGCGGCCTGAGGTCCCTCGGCCTGGCACTGGGGTGGGTATCATGCATGGCCTGAGGTCCCCAGGCCTGGGCTGGGGTGGGGGGCATGTTTTGAGGTTCCCCATCAAGCCCTGATGGGTGGGGGCGTGGCCTGAGGTCCCCCAGCCTGGTGCTGGGGTGGGGATTGCAGCCTGACGTCCCCAGATCTGGAACGGAGTGGGGGGCATGGCCTGAGGTCCCCCATCAAGCTCCGCTGGGCAGGGGGCACGGCCTGAGGTCCCTGGGGCCTGGGCCAGGGCGGGGGTCATGCTTTGAGGTCTCCCATCAAGCCCTGCTGGGTGGGGGGTGTGGCCTGAGGTCCTCTGCCAAGTTGTGCCAGGTGGGGGGAGCAGCCTGAGGTCCCCTGGCCTGGGCTGGGGCGGGGGATGAAGCCTGAGGTCGCCCATCAAGCCCCGCTGGGTGGGGGGCGCAGCCTCAGGTCCCCCATCAAGCCCCGCTGGGTGGGGGAGCGCAGCCTCAGATCCCCTGACCCGGCCCAGCACCACACAGCCTCAGGTCCCTGCTGGTCACTCATTACAGCTCATTTTGGGAACCTCACCTCCACTGTGGGCACAGCCATCTTGTGACGGTGTGATGGTGTGAGGGTTTATTTGCATATTACCTATTTATTATATAGGATAAGGAGAGGAGCTACTGGGATTTATCCAATCATCTACTGAAGGACAGTTTTGTTGTTTCTATGTCTTGGCCACCGGGAATAATGCTAGAAACAGACACAATGAACAATATATTTTATATTTTGATGTATTTAATTTATTATCCTTTCTAGTGTCTCTCCTATTAAAACTTGCTTTTAAAAAGTGATTTTCTTAAAATATGCATATAATCAGGATAATATTCTTAAATCATTTATATCAACTTCAGAATTTTTGGAACACTTGATTTTTACTGCTGGTTGAGTTCTTTTCAAAACACACTTACATTAACCTCAGATATATTTACACTAAATTAAAAACGAGAAAATTAATAAGAATAATATATTTTAATGTGTCTTCAGAAAGGAGCACACATGTCACTGATGCATCTTTAGTGCTGATGTTTCATTAATTGATTCATATTGCTTTATAAAATGATTAGTTTAAAAAATTCCATTAGTGTGCTTAAAGCTGTGACTATTTGAGATATTAGTAACTTCCTGGCATGATGCTTTTTGAAAAACCCACCCTAGCTCTGTGTCTTATGAATGGCAAATTAGATAATATTGGGAAAACATTGCAGCATAGTTAATAGCAATTATCAGATAAGATCTGTATGACTTTTTCTTTTGTGGATTCCTAGGACGAATCCCAGGGAAGTGCCTGTTTGGCTTCCTGAAATGCCTTTTAACAAGCCTTTTTTAGCCTTGTGGAAAGCTGAGACTCCAATCTTCTCATTCTTGCTTAATGCTAAACTCCATAGCTCAGCTGAACCTCCTGCTGCCTAAATTGATACCATTAACCAGATAGTTACTAGGTTTCCATTTCAACCTGAAATGACTCACCCTGAGGCCAGAATGGGGCATTTTGAGATTAAAAACCTACCCCCTACATACAGTCCTTATTTCAGCAATGGGGTATGTCCCTGAAAATAGTGTAAAACAGCTTGTTCGGATGAATTGTGGTTTGTTGTTTCATCTTTTGAAATGTGTATAGATGGCAAGGAACACATGGGTGCAAATGGGACTAGTGCACATGGGGCCGTCAGCTGAGAAGATGGGGGATTTCCTGAACTTACACATCCTCTAGGACAGCGGTTCTCAACCTGTGGGTCGCGACCCCTTTGGCTGTCAAACGACCCTTTCACAGGGGTCGCCTAAGACCATCCTGCATATCAGATATTTCCATGACGATTCATCACAGTAGCAACATTACCGTTATGAAGTAGAAACGAAAATAATTTTATGGTTGGGTCACAACATGAGGAACTGTAGTTAAAGGGCCAGAAGGTTGAGAACCACTGCTCTAGGAGGCCACCCACATGGATAGACAATTAGGAACTTTTCCTTCCAGTATAACAGTGGTTCTCAACCTTGGCTGCACATTAGAATCACCTGGGAATCTTTTTAAAATCCTGACTTCTGGGCCTCATTCTCCGGAAATTCTGTTTCTTTGTTACTCATGTTGTGGCCCCACCCCATAACAAAGAAACAGAATTTCTAGAAGATGAGGCCCAGAAATCAGGATTTTAAAAAGATTCCCAGGTGATTCGAATGTGCAGCCAAAGCTGAGAACCACTGCAGTATAAATAGGCAGATGATCTGCCTTTGCTTTAAGGTGGCATAAGAGCAGCACTTGAACATTATTGTTTTATTCTCAGTAAGATATAATGGCAAAGCTTCACAAAAGATCAAGATTACACCTAGGTAAACACTGAGCAGCTGGAGCTGGAAACTTTATGTAAGTGCCTCTCCAGGATATAGAAAAGGAGAGTAGAGGCAGGGAAGAATGTGAACTAAGGGAGGCCAAGGGAAGGTGCTTTAAATTTTTTGGCAGTGGGGAATAATACGTAGAAGTTAAAGTGATTGAAAATTTAGCATGTTAAAATATATTGGGTCTAGGAAATTAGGGGAAAACTACAACAACAACAAAAATAAAAATGAGAATTTTGTTTACAGCTTTAAGATAGAGAAATTCAACCTATGATGGCTTCCATAAGAATGGCACATTACTGCCCTAGTTGGGTGGCTCGGTTGTTAGAACACAGTCCTGCACACCAAAAGATTGCAGGTCGGAGTGTGTAGGACAGTGATGGTGAACCTATGACATGCGTGTCAGAGGTGACACGTGAACTCATTTTTTTGGTTGATTTTTCTTTGTTAAATGGCATTTAAATATATAAAATAAATATCAAAAATATAAATCTTTGTTTTACTATGGTTGCAAAGATCAAAAAATCTCTATATGTGACATGGCACCAGAGTTAAAGTAGGGTTTTTCAAAATGCTGGCACGCCGAGCTCAAAAGGTTCGCCATCACTGGTGTAGGAGGCAACCAATAGACATTTATCTCTCACATTGATGAATATTTTTCTCTCTTTCTCCCCGTTTCTCTCTAAAAATCAACAGAAGCATGTTCTCGGGTGAGGATTAAAAAACAAAAAGAGTGGCACATTACAGAAATGATAGTGTTTTTAGAATCAAAATGACAAGATGAAAAGGATCATGGAAAAAAAATTCACATACTGATGCTCAATAATTACATTAGCATAGGCTGACTCTGAAGAAAATCTGGCATCATGGTGAAGTGCACTGTTATATTGTTGGCCTCCAATAAAACACATTTCCCAGTGTTCATGCCTTTGTGTAGTCCCCTTCAAAACTGACTTGGCAGAAGGGAGGGGTGGTGGGGCGGACTGGATGAAAGAAGGTGAAGAGATTAGCCAAAGAACATACTAGTATATGCATAGCACATGGTCTCAGATAACAGTATGGTAAAGACCTGTTGGGGAGGTGGAGGCTGGCTGGAGGTGAGCAAAGGGGGGAAGAAAAAATGAAGGATATCTATAATAGTGTCAACAACAAAAATCTACACTAATGAAAGAGAAACATGCAAATTGGTGTCACTCCACTACACCCACCAGCCAATCAGGATGTGTATGCAAATTAATCCAACAAAGATGGCGGTTAATTTGCATACACAGGCACAGAGCAAAGACTGAAGGCTCTGGCTGGAGTGAAGAGTGAAGACTGAATACTGAAGAGGCTTGGCTTCTCTGCTGCGGCCGGACCAAAAGCCTGGGTCCCAGGTCCCAGAAGAAAACCGGTGCCAGCAGCCAGGGGAAGGAAGGCCTATTGCACGAATCTTCATGCAACAGGCTTCTAGTCTTACCTAGTAATAGACAAGCATGTAAATAGACTGTACCTTCGCTACGCTAACCAGCCAATCAGGAGAGTATGCAAATTAACCCAACAAAGATGGCGGTTAATTTGCATACATAGGCTCCAAGGGGTGGACCGAAGCCTGATGGCTCCTGGGCTGGCCGGAGTCCAACCAGAGCGAAGGCCTGGGACCCGGGTGCCAGAGGCAAACCGGTGCCAGCAGCCAAGGGAAGGGAAGGCTTATTGCACAAATCTTTTTGTGCAACAGGCCTCTAGTCTATAATAATAAAAATAAAGAAGACTGACCTGGGTTTTCCATCTGATTGGCTTTAGCCAATTAAACATCAGCAAGCAAGATGACACAGAAGCTTGATAAGCCCTTCACCTTAGGACTTCTGTGTTTGGAACACTCTCTGTTTGAAGCATTGTTACAAGTACCCTTGGGCTAGCCCCGTGGTCAGCAAACTGCGGCTCACGAGCCACATGCGGCTCTTTGGCCCCTTGAGTGTGGCTCTTCCTAAGCCTTAGGAGGACCCTAATGAAGTTAATAACAATGTACCTACCTATATAGTTTAAGTTTAAAGCATTTGGCTCTCAAAAGAAATTTCAATCGTTGTACTGTTGATATTTGGCTCTGTTCACTAATGAGTTTGCCGACCACTGGGCTAGACTATGGAATGAGGATAGGGTGTGAAGAAAGACAGCCTAGAAGGTGAGAGGTCATTTTAAATGTTACTGCCCCAGCTAAACTCCCAACTGAATGCAGCTACTTGAGTGACCTCAGCTACACCACACAGAGTGAAACCAACACCCTCCCAAGTTGGAAAATAATAAACTGTTGTTGTTTTAAGACACTAAGTTTTGATGGTTTATTATGCAGCAATAGATACGTGAAACAAATCTACACTAATAAAAGAGAAAATGGTAATTGGCGTATGACGATACCCTTTTCATTGGCTAGTCAGGGCTATATGCAAATTAACTGCCAACAAGATGGCGGTTAATTTGCATATGTAGGCACAATGCAGGGAGGCGAAAGGGAAAGCAGGAAGAAGCCCCCTGCCACTGACAGTGATCGGAAACCCAGGGGGGAACTAAGAGCTGGGGGGCAGGGCAAAGGCGGCCCTGGGGCCGCCTTTGCCCTGCCCCCCAGCCATGATCGGAGAATCAGGCGACTTTGCTGCCCTGGCCAGTGATAGCAGGAAGTAGGGGTGGAGCCAGTGATGGGAGCTGGGCACGGTCGAAGCTGGCAGTCCCGGGAGCTAGGGGTCCCTTGCCTGGGCCTAAAGCGGAGCCCATGATCGCGGGGCCGTTGCAGCTGTGGGTCCCCGCTGCCCGGGCCGGACGCCTCAGCCAGAGGCGTCCTGCAGGGGCAGGGGCAGAGCCCGCGCGATCGCGGCACCCCCCACTGCCACTGCAGGTCCCCGCTGCCCGGGCCGGACGCCTAGGCCAGAGGTGTCAGGCCTGGGCAAGGGGCCGATCCTGCGATTGGAGGGTGATGGGGGTCAACGCCTGAGGGCTCCCAGTATGTGAGAGGGGGCAGGCTGGGCTGAGGGACACTCCCCCCTACACACACCCAGTGCACGAATTTCGTGCACCGGGCCCCTAGTAGTTATATAAATGCCCTCATTTATCAAAGAGGGAGGTGGGACAGAAAGTGACCAAGGGATTTGCCCCAAGTCCTACAAATAGTTAGTCTCATTACTCATATCTTTTGATAGCCAATTCAGTGCTTCCTCCACCAAATGGCCCCAAACTTTACTAATATCCAACATTTATTGAAAACTTTCTTTTCTTTCAGGTGTATAACAATGATTCTTTATTTTTCTTTTTTCATTTTTATTGAATTTATTGGATTCACTTGTTAACAAAATTATACAGGTTTCATGTGCATAATTCCACAATACATAATCTGTACACTGTATTGTGTGTTCACCAAGCCAAATGAAGTTGCCTTCCATCACCATTTATCCCCCCTATACTTCCTCCACCTCACCCCTGCTCCCCTTTCCCCCAGGAAATCACCACACTGTTGTCTGTGTCCACGATTTTTTTTCTCTCTCTTTTCTTTTTTGATCAATCCCTCCATTCCCACCCAGCCGCCAACCCCTCCCCAGTAACTGTCAGTCTGCTATGAGTCTGTCTCTATTTTGCTTGTTTTTTCATTTTGTTCATTAGATTCCACATATGAGTGAAATCATATGGTACTTGTCTTTGTCTGACTGGCTTATTTTACTTCACATAATGCTCTCCAGGTCTACCCATGCTGTCCCAAAGGATAAGATTTCCTTCTTTTTTATGGCCATGTAGTATTTCATTTTATAAATGTACCACAACTTTTTTATCCACTCATGTACTGTTGGATACTTGGGCTGCTTCCAAATCTTGGCTACACTTGAAATCTATATAATTTTATTAACCAATGTCACCCCAATAAATATTTAAAATAAAAAGAATAAAATAAAAATAATAAAAATGAGCCACTTACCTGGCTTACATTTGTAGAATTTCTCTCATTTCTGTTTTGTCTTTTAAGTATATTTTTATTGATTTAAGAGAGGAAGAGAGAGAGGGAGAGAGAGATAGAAACATCAATGATGAGAGAGAATCATTGATTGACTGCCTCCTGCATGCCCCCTACTAGGGATCAAGCCAGCAACTCAGGCATGTGCCCTGACCAGGAATCAAACTGTGACCTCCTGGTTGATAGGTCGACACTCAACCATTGAGCCACACCAGCTGGGCTCATTTCTTAAATCTCACTGTGAGATTTAATAAGTTTATTATTTTTTCAAAAGAATAAACTTGGAATACTTGGAATCACGAAAAACATTTAGTGCTACATAAAAAAGAGAAAGAAATGTACTTGACATTAAGCATTCAATCCATTTTAGCATTTAAGCAAGGAAGAAGCATGACCCAATTTACATTTTTTTAAAGATCATTCTTTCCATAGTGTGAAGTTGGAAAGAGGGGGTGGAGAGAGAAAGAGAAGACGCCAGGCTTTGCTATTTATCTTACTTGAAGACTGTGAAGGCTTGGACCCTTAACTCCTATTCTCTTGTATAAGACTACATTACCTCTCCAGCTCTCTGAGGTAACTTGGCAGGTAGCTGAAAGGAGATCTGCCCAGCATGGTCAGAAATGAATCTTGGCTGGTAGTAGAACAAACTAAACTCATATTCGCTAGAACAGTTAGCAAAAGCAGAAAGATCTCTGAAGTATTAATCATCTAGGACAGGTATCTAGAATCAGAGTGATCCAGCAGGGTATTAGCTGAGTTTCCCACAGACAGGCTGAGAGAATTTGGTAGAAACCAATTTAGGTCAACAAGAATTCCTGAGTGTCTACTGCGTGTATGCCCAGAGTGCTGATGGGCAGGCAGAAGGTCAAGTCTATACTTTTAACTAGAAAGTGCACTTTCTCCCATATAAACATAAACATTTGAAATATTTATCTAATAAAAACACCTATATACAAGGAACAGTTTTTTGAAAGTCTGTCCCTTGTATACAGTACCAAACCATTGTTTAAAATTAGCTACTTAATTTTATCTTATAGAAAAAAAAGTTAACACTGGTATCGTGCTTACTATGTGTCAGAGAGTTTGATTTTTAAATTGTTACAAAAACACTCTGAGGTAAATTCTATTCCATTCTATCCCATGATACAGAGGCCTAGAAAAGGTAAGCAATTCGCCCAAGGTCACACAGATAGTAAAAGTCAGAGCTGGGATATGAACTCAGTCAGTCTGGCCCCAGTGTCCATGTTCTTAACCACTCTAAAATATGTTTCACAATAGAATATGTTGTTGGACTTTGAGGAGTCTCAACAATTTACACCTTTCTTTCCCACCTGAGCTTGCAGGACTCAAAAGTAGAAATAAAAATATCAGCTTTGTTTTTACTAAAGTTGTTTAGAGAATGAAGCTTAGGTGAGTGCCAAACTAGGCTTCTTGATACTGCATGAAGGCATTAGGGAGAATTATCAGCCTGTTACAGCCCTCTCCCACGAAAACTCACAGCTCCCTGCAGGCAGATACCAGTGGGAGGAAGAAACAGAATTGCATTTGCCTAGTTTTTTTTTTCCTCTCAATCTCATCAACCAGGTAAATCTGAATGAGAGCTGGACAGAGACCAGGAGTATGACCACAGGCAACTAGGAGAGTAATGAGAAATAAGTATCCTGCCTCCAGCCAAAGAGTAGACAATTTGTCTCTATGTAAATTAAGATGTCCTTTAAAAAGTGAGGCATTGTATTGGAAATATTTCTTTACTTAGAATTGGTGTAATACAGTGAAAAAACCCAGTTTAGACATTTTCAGACTTGGTGGCTCTGCTCAGTGTGTGACCTTGGGCATCACATTTCATTCCTCTGAGCCAGTAATTAATTACTTCATCTACAATGCTTCCAATAAAATATATTCCAAGAGAATGGCTTTAAAAGAAAACAAAAGTCTCCACTTATAGAAAAAGAATTCTTTCTTAAATAATTTCCTTCCTCTGGATTTTCCTAAGCTTACCAAGCTAAGCCATTGATTTTCATTACTGTAAATCTTAAATGGAATTCATGGGGTCTTTGGTGTTTTGTCTTCCCTACTCCACTCCCTTTCTTACATCCTGATATTCTTTCTTCTTCCAATGCATTTTACTTGAGAAAACTCTTCATCTTATCTCTTGGGCTTACCTCATATTTATATATTCCAATTTCCTTTACCCTACACATTGTTCAATAAAGCAACAAGGAGAGAAAGAGAGAGAGAAAAAGGAGAGGGAGAGGGAGAGGGAGAGGGAGAGGGAGAGGGAGACAGACTGTGGGTGGGGGGAGAGGATGGTGAGGGAAGGAGGGAAGGAAGAAAGGAAAAAAGAAAAAATGTTTAAAGCTACTTTGTATTCTTTTTATAAAAGGTGTTTTATTCTTCATTTTAAAATTACAGAATAAAACACACTTGTTATTTGTATATACTTATTTGTCTAATTATTTGTTCAAAACCTCTCTCTTGTTATCTAAGCTATAAAGTGCATGGGGGCAGAAAATATAATGGTTTGTTCAATTTTGTATGCCTATACCTTGCCTGGTGCTGAGCATAAAAGTGGGTTATTTTTAAAGTTCAATAATTATTTGAAAGAACCCCAAATTCTATAGATTTCTCATTTAAAATTTATTATTTTCACCATTTATTTGAATATAATAATTCCCCCCCACACACACATTTTCTTCTAGGTGAGCATGCCACCTCTCCCCTTTGGCCCCAGTGTAGCTAGTTGATTCAATTAATTCAGTAAAATAACCAACTAAATCAGCTAAAAATTACAAACCCATTGTTTGGCTGCGCTGATTATTAAATTGATGAGCAAAGTAGTACCTTGGGTCACCAATTACTAGTACACCGTGGCACACAGGGCAGGGTTTGATGGAAATGCTTTATTTAGGTCCACTGACACCCAGCTCTACTTACACATTGCCAGTGAGTCTGTCTATGCAGGAAATCCATGGTCATTTGAACTGTAAGGAGCTCTTTGGATCACCATAACCTGGCAAAGATGAAAAGGTGCATCTTGTTGGTATCCAACTGTTTTGAGCCTTAGAGTTTATTCCTCCGGAAAGTTCAGTGTCTGTTATATTTGAGAAAATTACAAAAGGTAATAGCAAAACTCTGTCATCGTATCCTTTTCTTCTCCATTCATGTGTCAACTTCTCAAGAAGCTCTAGCATCAAAGAAGGCTTGACACACACGTTTTGGCGATTAACAACAGGTAAGGAAACTTTTTTCTCCTAGTTTTTGCTGGGGGCAAACAGCAGTAATTTCCAGACTTCTGGAAATTTCCTAAAACTGGCAGTTGCCATGGGCTGGAATTTTCAGTCCTGGCAGTATTTCCACATTTGTTCTATTCATGGGGCTGTTATTTTCTGTTCTTGATGTTAAAGAAGGAAGTTTGGTCTCTAACAAGGAAGTTTTCCCCCCACAACTCCAAGTAAATCCTTTTGCATCATTTCTTCCCTCACAGATCCTTCTTTTTGGAAGGGCAAACAGTACCCTTCATAATGCTGCAAACACTTGGACCAAGCTGAGGAACTCTTAGTTAAAGCCATATGTCCATACCTGTGAGGGCACTTGACAGCAAATCAATGCATCTCAAAGACTTCTATAGGCTTCAATAAGCTCTTTTGCCAGCTTTGTACCAAGAAGGGGAAAGAATGAGTGTGTGATGAGGTGTGATGGAGGAGAGAAGAGGCAGAGTGGGGTGGGGTGTGTGTGTGTGTGTGTGTGTGTGTGTGTGTGTGTGTGTGTGTGTATGCATAAGCTTGTGTAGCTGGGTTGTAGTCTCAATAGGTATTGGTTCTTTTTTATTATTATTATCACTATCCTTATTTTTATGACTATTTTACTAGCCACATATGGAGCAATGGCTTCTTTTTTAAAGGATACAATAAAGCTGAAAGCCTATTGGCCCCAGACTTTGGTGACTGATAAGTTAACACTTTAATCCAACTCTCTCTTCTATGTTAATAACTAAGTATCTGCCAGTATAATGGGGAAAATATGAAAACAAATATGGCAAGTATTCTCCATGACAGCTGAGGACATCTGGGTGCTCCATCAAAATTTGACCTCAAATTCTTGGAGTTTGACCTGAAAACAGAAAAATGCAAAGTTTAGATTAGATGAATAATTGTATACTTGTTTTTAAAAAGTTCCAGGCTTAACAAAAAATTGTTGCAAACATAGACTAATCATTGGATTCTGTGTTATTTGTTCCTCATACAAGATAAAGATGCTTTAAGCAATAGCTTTTTAATGTTCTCTCATCACAGAAAGAAACCCAGAAAGTACTTTTTTATTAGTTTTCAACCTCAGTGAAATCACAGCTGCAGGGGGAAATAAAGCTAACTTTCTCTCCTCTTCTTAAAATGAAATAAAACATCTATATATATAAAAGGCTAATATGCTAAGTGTCCTACCATCTGACCGGTTGCTATGATGCACACTGGCCACCAGGGGGCAGACACTCAATACAGGAGCTGCCATGATGGGCACTGGCCATTTACAGAGAATCGGCACCACGGAGCTGGCGCCCACAAAGCAACACTCGGCTTCCCCCAAGTGGAACACAGGCCCCACCACCACCACCCTGGAGCAACACCCCACCAAATCACAGCCAATGCTGCTGAGACCCCGTGGCACAAAATGCGGCCCACAGCCCAGCCCAGCCCAGCCCAGAAACAGTTGCTATGGGCACCGGGTAATCACATCACATAGCAATACCCGGCTTCCTCTCCCAAGTGACAACAAGTCTCCTTGGAGTTTCTTCAGCCTAGGAACACAACTTGCTTTATAGCCAAGAGCAAACATTTCACACTTTAACTGAATGTCTGTGAAGCGTTTTCCTGTGCCTCATCTCATCTCATTTGATCCTCACAGAAGTCCTGGAGTAGGTAGATAGGAGACTCAGTGGAATTCTATTTTCTTTTCATTAGCCAGGAAACAGATTTTGAAAGCTTAGAAACTTGACCCCACTGAAAAGAACTAAGAAATAGTGGACCTTGAAAATGACTTCAGGTTTTCTCACTGCACAGAATATAGTCAAACACTGTTACAGTTAAATATTTTACCCTTTTTTCTCCCTGCATGATCTACAATAATAATCTGCTTCATGTTGATATTACTGCTGTGTTGCTGACAATTACCTGAAAGAGAAGTTGGGGTGCTTCACTGGGCTGGAAAAAGTTTAGTTACATCAGAAAGCAGGTCTAATTAAGCAAGTTTATTCTATCTATAATAATAAAATGTAATATGTTAATTAGACTGGATGTCCTTCCAGACGACCTTCCAGATGAAGCTGGGCCTGCAAGGGAAGCCTGGGTCCCGGGTGCCAGAGGGAAGCTGGTGCAGCAGCCGGGTGAAGGAAGGCCTACTTTTGCACGACTTTGGTGCATTGGGCCTCTAGTATATACATAAAAGGCTAAGTTGATTCCTGCATGTGTAATACATATAAAACTCTCGCTGATGCCAATCACAAGCATGTGTTTCAAACTGTTAGTGTCAATCGTGAATTTGGTTGACACTTCTATTATAGAGAAAGTGTGAATAGTGATATTAAAATATTTCTTCTAATTTCCTTTCAATGTGCATGAATTCATGCACTGTGGCCACTAGTAGTTAAATAATGAATACAAAACTAATTTTAATTTTAATAGTTCTCTTCTCGTTTTTATAACTAATTCATACTATTTCAGTCCTATTTTAATCCCTAATTAAATTAAATTTAATAATATAACTTTTCTGTCACAATATAAATATAGAAAGCAAGAAAATAATTTACCTTTCCATGGTCAACTCTGATACCAGATTACAGTGGGTTTAAAATATGTCTATTAACACTTGGATAATAGTAATAACAGGGAATGTTATCTATTCTATAGTGTTAATCAAAATGGAGGCCAAACTGGATTCCACTTATTCCAATTCTACACATTGTACACACACTGGCTATGGTAGTTTTTATGAAATTTAGAATAATGAAATGTTATCCTCAAGTTAGCTGAACTTGATCCTGCACTCCATGAATACTCGTGGGTATAGAAAAAAGTGAGTCCTGTTGAATATAAAAGTCTAGCATGGAGATAAAAATAACTTTTTCAAACTCTCACTTATTTTGAGAGCCTAGATTGTGCTGGGGTGGACTGTACCAGATTACAAAAAATGTCTACATTTAACTGTATTCTTTTATTTATTTTTTACAAAGTTATTACCCCCAAATATATGGAGATTAAACAACATATTTCAAAATTATGCATGGGTCAAAGAAGAAATCTCAAGAGAAACTTCAAAATATTTTGAACTAAATGAAAAGGGAGGCCGAAACCGGTTTGGCTCAGTGGATAGAGCGTCGGCCTGCGGACTGAAAGGTCCCAGGTTCGATTCCGGTCAAGGGCATGTACCTTGGTTGTGGGTACATTCCCAGTGGGAGATGTGCAGGAGGCAGCTAATCGATGTTTCTCTCTCATCGATGTTTCTAACTCTCTATCTCTCTCCCTTCCTCTCTGTAAAAAATCAATAAAATATATTTTTAAAAAAATAAATGAAAAGGGAGATACAACTTATCAAAATTAGTGGGATGTGGCAAAAAGCAGTGCTTCTTTTCTAAAATATGCATTAGAAAGAAGAAAAATCTAAAATCAGTATTCTAAATTTCATCTTAGGAAACTAGAAAAAGAAGAGCAAATTAAATCCAAAGTAAGCAGAAGAAAAGAAATAATAATAATTAGAGCAGAAATCAATAAAAATGAAAACAAGAAATAGAGAAAATCCACAAAACCATTGGTTTTGTGAAAAGATTTAAAAAAATTGAAGTCTCCAGGCAGTCTAAGAAAAAAGAGGCACAAATTACTAATATCAGAATTGAAAGAAGAGACATCACTACAGATGCTAGGGACATTTAAAGAATAATAAAGAAATACTATAAACAAGTCTATGCCCACATATTTGATAACCTAGATGACATGGACCAATTCTTTGGAAGAAACATTGCCAAAACTTACACAAGAAGAAATAGATAATCTAAGTAGGCCTATTAAAGAAAATGAATCAATAATTAATAACCTTCCCAGATGGATTCATCAGTGAATTTTACCAAACATTTAATGAAGATTATACACATGTATAAAAAAAGAAAACATTATACATATTCTCTATAATTTTTAGAAAATAAAAGTAAAGGGAATAATTCCTATGAAGCCAGAATTGACCTAATACAAAAGCCAGAAAAAGACATTACAAGAAAATTACAGTTCAATATCTCTCATGAATACAGAAGCAACAATACTCAACAAAATATTAATAAATCAAATACCACAGTGTATTAAAAGAATTATACAGCATGACCAAATGGGATTTATGCCAAGTATGCAAGTCTGGTTCAACATCAAAAAGCCAATTAATGTAATCCATCATATCAGAAGGCTAAAAAATAAAAATTAAAATTAATTTATCTTAACCAAATGTAGAAAAAGCATATGACAAAATTCAACACCCATTCATAAGAAATAAAATAACTCTCTGCAAACTATAAAAAGAGAGAATAACTTCCTCAACCTGATAAAGAACATCTACAAAAAAAAACCTACAGCTAAGATCATACTTAATGGTGAGAAACTAGAAGCTTTCCCAGTAAGATCATATACAAGGCAAGGATGTCCCCTTTCACCACTCTTTTTTAGATATTATCATGGAAGTTTTAATTAATACAGTAAGCGAGAAAGGGAAATAAAAGACATACAGATTGGAAAGGAAAACCAAAACTGTCTTTTTTTTTTTCACAGATAATATGATCAGCTATGTAAAAAATCCGAAAGAATTTTAGAACTAATAAGTAATTATAGCAAGTTGTAGGATACATGGTTAATATGCAAAAGTCAATAATTTTCCTATGTACCAGTAATAAATAAGTGAAATTTGAAATTAAAAACACAACGCTATTTACATTAGCACCCAAAATGAAATTTTAGGTATAAATATAATAAAATATGTGCAAGATCTATATGAGAAAGGCTTCAAAACTCTGATAAATATCAAAGAAGAGCTAAATAATTGGGGAGATAACCCATATTCATTAATAGCAAGACTCAATCTTATGAAGTGCCAATTTTTCCAGCTTGATCTATACATTCAATGCAATCCCAATAAAAATCCCAGTAAGTTGTTTTGTGAATATCAACAAACTTATTGTAAATTTATATGGAGAAGCAAAGGACACTGAATAGCCAACACAATATTGAAGAAAAACAAAGTTGGAAGACTGATACTACCCAACTTCAAAATTTACCATAAAGATACAGTGATAAAGATAGTGTGGTATTGCCCTGACCTGTTTGGCTCAGTGGATAGAGCATCAGCCTGCGGACTAAAGGGTCCCAGGTTCGATTCCGGTCAAGGGCATGTACCTTGGTTGTGGGCACATCCCCAGTAGGGGGGTGTGCAGGAGGCAGCAGATGGATGTTTCTCTCTCATCAATGTTTCTAACTCTCTATCCCTCTCCCTTCCTCTCTGTAGGAAATCAATAGAATATATATATATATATATATATATATATATATATATATATATTTAAATAGTGTGGTATTGGCAAAAGAATAGACAAGTATATTAATAAAATGGAATAGGTAGCCGAGAAATAGACCCACATAAATATAGGCAACTGATCTTTGACAAAGGAGCAAAGGTAATACAATGAAGCAAAGAGAGTCTTCTTAACAAATGGTGCTGAAGCTTCCACATGCAAAAAAAAAGAAAAAAGTAGACACAGACATTACACTCTGTACAAAAACTAACTCAAAATAGATCACAGACCTAAATGTAAAGCACAAAACTTATACAACTTCTAGAAGGTAATATAGGAGAAAATCTAGATGACTTGGGTATGGCAATGACTTCTTAGGTACAACACCAAAGGCATGGTCCATGAAAAAAAAATCGAGCCCTAGCTGTTTTGGCTCAGCGGATAGAGCATCGGACTTTGGACTAAAGGGTCCTCAGTTTGATTCTGATCAAGGGCACATGCCCGGGTTGTGGGCTCAGTCCCCAGTGAGGGGCGTGCAGGAGGCAGCCGATCAATGATTCTCTCTCATCATTGATGTTTCTATCTCTCTCCCCCTCTTCTTTCCTCTCTGAAATCAATAAAATTATATTTTTTAAAAGTTAATAAGTTGGAGTTTATTAAAATTCAAAACTTCTGTTCTATACAAAACAATGTCAAGAGAATGAGAAGACAGCCAGACTGGGAGAAAATATTTGCAAAAGACACATCTGACAAAGGAGTGTTATCTAAAACATACAAAGAAGTCTTTAAAGTCAACAATAAGAAAATAAACAACGGCGATAAAAGTGTGCCAAAAAAAATACCTTAGTAGACAGCTCATCATGGAAGATATGCAGATGGCAAATAAGCATGTGGAAAGATGCTCCATATCATATGTCATCAGGGAAACTCAAAACAATAAAACGATGAGATACCCAGCACACACCTATTAGAATGGCCACAATTCAGAACACTGATAACACTCAATGCTGGTGAGAATGTGGAGCAACAGAATCTCAGTGCTGATGGGAATGCAAAATGGTACGGCCACTTTGGAAGACAGTTTGGTGCTTTGTTGTTTATATAAAACTAAACATACTCTTTCCTTACTATCTGGCAACCACACTCCTTGTTATTTACCCAAAGGTACGGAAAACTTGCATCTGCACAAAAAACCTGCATATGGATGCGTATAGCAGCTTTCTTCATAGTTTCCAAAATGTGGAAGCTACCAAGGTGTCCTTCGATAGGTAAATGAAAATATAATCCGTGGTACATCCAAACAATGGAATATTATTTAGTGATAAAAAGAAATGAGCTATCAAGCCATAAAAAAAAGCAGAGAGGAAACTTAAAGATGTATTACTAGGTGGAAAAGCCAACCTGAAAAGGCTACCCACTGTATGATTCCAACAATATAACATTCTGAAAAAGGCAAAGCTATGGAGAAAGCAAAAAATCAGTGGTGGCTAGGGGTTGGGCTGGGAAAGGGATGGATAGGGGAAGCACAGAGGAGTTTCAGAGCAGTGAAAGTACTCTGTAGGATATGCTAATGGTGGATATGTCATTATACATTTGTCCAAACTTATAGACCAATGGTTCTCAACCTTCCTAATGCCGCGACCCGTTAGTACAGTTCCTCATGTTGTGGTGACCCCGAACCATAAAATTATTTTCGTTGCTACTTCATAACTGTCATGTTGCTACTGTTATGAATCATAATGTAAATATCTGATATGCAGAATGTATTTTCATGGTTACAAATTGAACATAATTAAAGCATAGTGATACATCACAAAAACAATATGTAATTATATATGTGTTTTCCGATGGTCTTAGGCGACCCCTGTGAAAGGGTCGTTCGACCCCCAAAGGGGTTGCGACCCACAGGTTGAGAACCACTGCTATAGAATGTACAATGCCAAGAGTGAACCCTAATGAAAACAATGATCTTTGGGTGATCGTGATGTGTCAGTGTAGGTTCATCAGTTATAACAAATGTGCCACTCTGGGGAAGGAAACTTATAATGGGGAGACTATGTATGTGTGAAGACAGGGCAGACGGTATATGAGAAATCTCTGTACCTTCACTCAATTTTGCTATGAACCTAAAACTTTTCTAAAACCTTAATTTATGAAAAGATTTTAAAAACTTTAAGAAAGGTCATTACCACTCCATGATGGTGCTATGTTAAGATGCACCCACCTCCTGGTTCTCCCAGAGCTGTCCAACAATTCTCCCCTAACCCAAAGCAAATCCTTTTGCACCCTTTCTCTTTATCAATCTCTCTTTCTCTCCTCTCTCTGCTTGTGTAGGGGAAAAAGAGTGGATTGTTGACTATCAGGATCACCTTTCCTTTTTACCTGTTGTTTAAACATCTAACACAGCCATAAACAAGGAGTAGACCCCCTATAACAGTGATTCTCAACCTTCTGGCCCTTTAAATACAGTTCCTCATGTTGTGACCCAACCATAAAATTATTTTTGTTGCTACTTCATAACTGTCATGTTGCTACTGTTGTGACTCGTCATGTAAATATCTGATATGCAGGATGGTCTTAGGCGACCCCTGTGAAAGGGCCGTTCGACCGCCAAAGGGGTCGCGACCCACAGGTTGAGAACCGCTGCCCTATAATATTCTGCAATGCCCTTGCAGTCATGTCAAGGAAGGAGGTAGCAGAAAATTTGACTCAGTTTGAAAACCTAAGTTATTGCTGACCTAGCCAGTCAGGTGTTCCGCAAAATGTAATACTCATCTGTAGCAGAATCACCTGGGGCTCTGATTAAAAACGCAGAAGTACCAGCTATGGAGTCCAGGAATCTGCCTTTTAACCAGTTTTCCCAGGAAATTTCAATGCACATGAACATTTGAAAATTGCTCTCTCCCTCTCCATATTGTGAGTACACAGCAAGAAGGCAGCTGTCTACAAGCCAGGCAGAAGGCCCTCATCAGAACCTGACCATGCTGGCACCATGACCATGACTTCCAACCTCCCAGAATTGTGAGAAAATGAATTTCTAGTATTGAAGCCACCCTATCTATGGTATTTTGCAATGGCAGCTTGAGCAGACTAAATAAAACACATCTTCAACAACAGGTTTGACTTTCCTTGACTTCTGTGTCTATCACTGAATTTTTCACTCCCTGGACCCCTTACTTAAGGAGATTGTACCACACCACATACCCTAGATCAAGCATGTCAAACTCAAAGGCTAACACAGGCCAATAAACGAGGCATGCGGCCAGTGGGCAGTGAGTTTGACATGCTTGCCCTGGATCATTTCCCAGTTGGCTGTAACTATTTCCTGTATTCTGAAGTTCTGTTCAACAAAACCAGATTTATTATATTTCATTTCAATCCATTCTTCTTATTATTCATTCATTTGTAGACAATTTATTGGGGCCTTGCTATGGCTAGGCCCCATATTTAGGGGTGGTAAACAGAGGTGAATTGAATTTGTGCTTCCGGCCTGTAAGAGTTCTCAGCCTCATGGGGAGACAATAAATTAGTAAACAGACATGTAGTCATAAATCATGAAGCAGAAAGAAGGAAATCAAGAAACTCTCGCTGTGGCATTGACATTTCAGCTGATTTCTGAAGGATGAGGATGAATCATTTATGAAAATTGCCAGAGGGAAGCAAAACAGCTAGAAGGACAAATACATGAAAATGTATAAAGGGAAAAAGACCTGGAACTGAAAGTGTGGTGGAACACTGTCATGTGCCATCTAGAGCCCGCTTCATTGAAAGACTTTTTGTCCCAGCTGCTGGAAGTGCTAAGGGCAGACAACTTTCAGTGTCAGCACCTTGAGGTTCCACGCCACCAAGGACACATCTTTCCCATGATGGGCCACACCCAGTGATCAACTCATGTGAGGAGTATAAGGCTTAGCCATCTCATTTCAAAAAAGGGGCACAACCCTGAAAAGCCATGTCTAGCCCCAGGACTCTATGTAGGACCAGTCGAGTCTGTCATTGGGCCATCATTACAGCTCAATTTCTCCACAGGCCCATTCCCCTGTCTTTCTTTCCCTTCAGAGGGGTTAATCCCAAGGGCACTCCCTACTAAATATTCTGTACATTAAACTTCACCTCAGAGTCCTCTTCCTGGGGAATTCAAGCTACAATACCCACTGTGGTCAGACCAGAGTGATTTGACGTGAATCAAGAGCAAAAATTAAGGGGCAGGTGGTGCCAGACTTGGTACATGATGTTTTATTGTATTCTTAGTGTACAATGTTAGAGGATTTGGGGAAGATTTTAAATAAAGGCATGCTACGATATCTCACTTAAAGAAATATTTATTGTTGAGAGTATTACAGATGGCCATGTTGGGAATATTTCCATGACAGAAATCAGCAAATGCTACAAATGAGAACTCTCCATATCCCCACCCTTTTTCTGGAGGCCATGTTGTTAAGCATTTACTAGTAATAGCATGCCATGGCATAAAACACTAATGAAACAGAATTGGGCATTTCTGGAAGACTCTGAAGAAATCCCTAACCAGATGCTTCTCTTGAGAATCCAAATTTGGCTGGGCAGGTGAAAACCCATGTCCTTCCCTGCAGGAGGGGGAAAATGCCCCATTTGTCTCCTTTTCTATAAATTCCCTTCAAAAATCACTCTCATGACTATCTAGCCTTCTCACTTACATTCCGGAGATTTCTGATAGGGTGGATAATTAAAGAACCAGTTACTCTACATCTTAGCAACTCTTGAGGGGCTGTGCCTAGTGGCATACTTCTCCTCGGCTTTGAACAAAATTATTTCACATCCTTTTATGCATCCTGTTACTCAAATTCTTCCTGAGCTGAATTCATATATAATCTGACTCATCTCTGTATAAAAAATCCATACTGAAGGCTATGCAGTCCTTCTATACTAGAGATCCTAAATCTAAACCTTGAAACAAGCCAGAGCACTGGCCAATGCAGATTCATACGTTATTTAAAAACGGAAACCTAAGAGTTACCATTCTATTTCCTTTCAGGACATGATGGAGGTTGCTGCCTGCTTCACCCCGGGCTTCCTACATCGCAACCCACAGGAAATTATGCCCTTCGTGGTTAGTGCCACTTGCTACTGTTGAGCATTTGGAAGGTTTTAGCTCGCAAACACTGTAAGACTTGTAACAGATCAAGTTTTAAAATCTTATTCTGGTCATGAAGAACACAGAAATTCTTTCCTTTATCTAGCAACTGTTCAGGGCATGATGATTTGCATTTCCTATGCCAACTGATCCATTCCGATTTATGCTTTTTTTCTTTCCCATCCCCCCCCTCCCCACTTAAACTCAACTTCCTCCTTTATTTTATTTTTTATCTTGTTTTATTGCCACAGCTGTATAAATGGCCACAATTGTTTTTCTTGTAGCAAAGAGGATGTAAATACATATATCCTGAAATAGCCTTCATTAGCGATTGCATTTACTAAGACTCTTCTCAGAGTGTGGTCCACAGGTCATCAGCATCACCTGGGAGCGCGCAGAAATGCAGAATCAGCCTTCGCTGGTTTGGCTCAGTGGATAGAGTGCCGGCCTGTGGACTGAAGGGTCCTGGGTTCAGTTCTGGTCAAGGGCACATGCCTGGGTTTGGGGCTCAATCCCCAGTGTGAGACCTGCAGGAGGCAGCCAATCCATGATTCTCTCTCATCATTGATGTTTCTATCTCTCTCCCTCTCCCTTCCTCTCTGAAATCAATAAACATTTTAAAAAAAAAAAAAAGAAAAGAAAAGAAATGCAGAACTCAGGCTTCACCTCATGAATAAACTGCAGCACCTTCACGTTTATGGGTGAATTTTTCATATCCATGAATTTCACTTTGCCTCTTTATTGCCGGTGTTCTCTATTCTCCTAAAGCCTTAAGGCCACATTCCTATAATCCTGAACAGAACGCTGAGAATGCTCTACAATCTGTTGGGTAGGTGGCATGTGTTCAGAAATCAAAGTCAACTTTAGCTCACATTCCCCATTGCAGCAAACTCTTTCAGGTTTAATATTTTGAAGAAAAAAAGCAATCTCTAATAATTGAAATGCTTTTTCTGCTTTTTAGTTTTAAGAGAAAAAGATGTACTATAATTTTTAAGAGGCTATCATGTATTTTAGTAATGACCCTGAGAAACTGCAGATTCAACCCAATATCACACCTCTCTCCACTGGGTACATCATCTGAGAAAGAACGAGCTTAATTTAGTGTTACTACTTTACTTCTCTTAGTGGAAATGGTGGGGATTGGACATTGCTGCTGGAATATCTGGAATTTTTAATAGATATTACAGGAAACCTGGGGCTTTCTGGGCAGCTTATGAATTTGAAGAGGACAGAAATAATCCATTTTTCTGGGAAACACTCACTTACGTAGACCGGACTCTTCTTAATGATGTGTTAATGAGGTGGTTGTAAAGGCCTGATGCTGCTGGCCCCAGTGAAGGGGCTGTGGCCCCCTGGCACCCCGTCCTATTTATTCAGGAGAATGCTCCTTTCTGCTGCCTTACTTGTACTGCCGCCCTGCTCTCTCCCTTTGGATCCTCACCTCTCTGCACACGGGCCTGACACATGGGCCAGAGCTCTCTCCACTCCAGGAATCAATCAACCCAGGCTGGGGTGTGGCTTTAGACCTGGTGTTAGCATGTATCACTCCACATCTAAAACACCACCCACTTGTGATAAAGCCCTGTGGTTTTTTATGACAAAACCTAGAGACATTTTGATTTTGCGAACCATGTGTTCTCAGTGACTAAAGGATTCATTTGATTATTTGGAACGGGACCTTCTTTTCATCTAATTACCCTGCACCAGGGTTAATATTTGAATGTGGACAGCAGCCCTGCTATCTGTTCTGCTCTCAAATGTTGCACACGCTGAGAAGGTGGAATTTGGGACTAACTTTTTACTGTATTTATTTATTTAAAAAATCTTTGTTATTGAAAGTATTACATATGTCGCCCCTTTTCCCCCATTGAGCCCCTCCAGTCGTGCCCTGACCCCGCCAGGCCTTCACCACCCTGTTGTCTGTGCATATATGGTGTATGCATATATGTATACAAGGTCTTTGGTTGATTACCTCCCACCCACCCACCCTCCCCCACCTTCCCTCTGAGATTCCGCACTGTCTCATGCTTCTATGTCTCTGGACTTATTTTGTTCATCAGTTCATTTTGTGACTTAGATTCTACATGTGAGTGAGATCATGTGATACTTGTCTTTCTCTGACTGGCTTATTTCACTTAACATGATACTCTCCAGGTCCGTCCATGCTTTCTCAAAGGGCAAGGGATTCTTCTTTTTTATTGCTGCATACTATTCCATGGTATAAATGTACCACCGCTTTTTTATCCACTCATCTACTGATGGACATTTGGGCTGTTTCCAGATCTTAGCTATTGTAAATTGGGCTGCTATGAACATAGGAATGCATACATTCTTTCTGATTGGTGTTTGGGGTTTCTTAAGATATATTCAAAAAATGGGATCACTGGGTCAAATGGCAATTCCACTTTTTAATTTTTGAGGAAACTCCATACTGTTTTCCATAATGGCTGCATTCCCACCAGCAGTGCACTAGGGTTTCCTTTTCTCCACATCCTCGCCAGCACTTGTCATTTGTTGATGGTAGCCGTTCTGACAGGTGTGAGGTGATACCTCGTTGTCATTTTAACTTGCATCTCTCTGATGATCAGTGACTTTGAGCATTTTTTCATGTGTCTCTTGGCCTTCTGTATGTCCATTTTGGAGAAGTGTCTATTTAGGTCCTTTGCCCATTTTTTAATTGGATTGTTTGCCTTCCTTTTGTTAAGTTGTATGTGTTCCTTATATATTTTGGATATTAACCCTTTATCAGATCTATCATTGGCAAATATGTTCTCCCATACAGTGGGCTCCCTTTTCATTTTGTTGATGGTTTCTTTTGCTGTGCAGAGGCTTTTTATTTTGATATCTCATTTCTTTATTTTCTCCTTAGCTTCCTTTGCTGTAGGAGATGTATCCATAAACATATTGCTATGAAAGATGTCTGAGATTTTGATGCCTATGGTTTCTTCTAGGATTTTTATGGTTTCCTGACTTACATTTAAGTTTTTATCCATTTTTAGTTTATTCTGGTGTATTGTGAAAGTTTGTGGTCTAGTTTCATTATTTTGCATGTATCTGTCCAATTTTCCCAACACTATTTATTGAAGAGACTGTCATGACTCCATTATATGTTCTTGCCTCCTTTGTCAAATATTAATTGAGCGTAATAGGTTGGGTCGATTTCTGGGGTCTCTGTTCTGTTCCATTGATCTATATGACTGTTCGTGTGCCAGTACAGGCTGTTTTGATTATGGTAGCTTTGTAGTATAACTTGATATCTGATATTGTGATTCCCCCAACTTTTTTCTTTCTTCTCAAGATTGCTACAACTACTCAGAGTCTATTTTTGGTTCCATATAATTTTTGTTGTATTTATTCTAGATCTGTGAAATACGCCATTGGTATTTTAATAGAGATTGCATTGAATCTGTAGATTACTTTGGGTAGTATGGACATTTTAATGATGTTAATTCTACCAATCCATGAACACGGTATATTCTTCCACTTGTTTATATCTTCTTCTATCTCTTTTTTCAACAACTTGTAGTTTTCCGAGTACAAGTGTTGTACCTCCTTGGTTAAGTTTATGCCTAAGAATCTTAATATTTTTGTTGCAATGGTAAATGGCATTGTTTGTTTAGTTTCTCTTAGAGAATTCATTATTGGTGTATAAAAAAGCCATTGATTTTTGGGTGCTGATTTTGTATCCTGCTACATTGCCAAATTAATTTATTAAATCTAGTAGTTTTTTGGTGGATTTTCTAGTGTTTTCTATGTACAATATTATGTCATCTGTGAATAATGAGGATTTTACTTTCCCCCTTCCAATTTGGATGCCTTTTGTTTCTTTTTCTTGTCTGATCGCTGTGGCTAGGACTTCCAGTACTATCCTATATAATAAAAGGCTAATATGCAAATAGACTGATCGGCAGAACAACTGAACAACCAGTGGCTATGATGTGCGCTGACTACCAGGGAGTGTGTGTGGAACATGGTGGGCATTGGCATGGTGGGATGGTAGAGCAGGTGAGCAGGGGTGCCAGACCAAGGCAGGGCACCAATCACTGTCATTGGGGTGAGCCTGTGGTGGTTACTGAAAATTCTTTGCTCCTACGCACTGTGGTCTTGCCTGGCACTCGCACCCACTGCCGGCGCCAACCCCGCTCACACCCGCTGCCGGCACTGGAGACGCCGTTCACACCCACTGCCAGTGCCAGCCCTGCTCACATCCGCAGCTGGTGCTGGAGCCGCCGCTTGCACCCACTGCCAATCCGGATCACTCAGCGCCATCAGCGGGTACAAGCAGCAGCTGCCGGCTCTGATTGCCCCCGAGGACTTCTCCACCTCCCCCTGCTCCTGAGGGGTGATCAGGGCAACAGCTGCCGCTCACACCCTCTTGCTGGAGCCAGTCCCAATCGCTCCATGCCATCAACGGGTGCAAGTGGGGCTGGTGCCGTCAGCGCCTGGGAGCAGTGGCGGCAGAAGCAGGGCTTCTGGCAGACAGGGGACAAGGGGCTGTGGTGGGAGGGGCTAGGTGGAGGCACAGAGGATGGGCCAAGACCTGCCCTTGTGCCTACCATAGCCTCATGGCCCACAGTTCCTTTCAAGGTGCACGGATTCGTGCACTGGGCCCCTAATGTTGAATAAGAGTGGTGAAAGCAGAAATCACTGTCTTATTCCTGTTCTTAGGGGAAATGGTTTTCATTTTTGCCCATTGAGTATGATTTTTGCTGTAGGTTTGTCATATATGGCCTTTATCATGTTGAGATATGCTCCCTCTATTCCCACTTTGCTGAGAGTTTTTTTTATCAAAAATGGGTGTTGGGTTTTTTTAGATCAATTGCTTCAAATCCTGTTAATAATTTGTTGATTTATTTTCTGCTATATGTGAAACAGCAGCACCCTTTTGGTAGAAATCACATATGGAGATTTGGTTGTCTGACTCTCAAAACAATTTTTTAAAAATCACTTCTTTTACACAATTTTATTAGGTCTTCATTTTCTCATTTGTAAAATGAATGGAGCAGGGAAGGTGTGTGTAGAGGATTGTGCTATCCATGCTTTAAGTGGGGTAGACAAAAGAATCATCAAACCCAGTGTTCTATATTCTAACAAATTTTCTCCATATCAAATGGAAGCAAGTTTTGTAGCTTCTATTTCCATCGTGATCCATATGGATAAAACTAGATATTTTAATGAATGATGTTATTGTGCTTTTCTCCCCTTTAAGCACAATGTGTTCCCTGTTCTCTTCCCATCTATGCCCACCTCCTTTAGCCCAGGCTGTTCCAGTCTCTCAGCTCAGCTGAATGGTTATCTTATTTTCTGGCCTCCATCACCTTTGTCAGTGATCAAAGCAGGCATCCTTCCACCCACCAACCTGATCCTTGCTGCTGTTCTTCCTATTGCATGCTCATTATTTCAGCTGTATTTTCAATGCTCTCTCATTACCCTTCTATGTGTCCACCCACATCTCCACCTACAGTTTCTATAATGTGCTTTCTATCTACTCTAGTTTAATAAAAGGGAAATTATGCTAATTTTATTCAAACTTTAAGAAAGTAAAATCTGTACCATAATTATTCTGCCCCTCTTTCCTTTTTATTTATTCTTTTTAAAAGAAAATGTGTCTAATCATCTGAGAAAACTGCACTTGCTCAATTTTAAGAACTTTCTTATTTTTACTTTTAATTAAGTATATTTTTCCAACTGAATTTGGTTGGAGTGAAAAAGCCAGCTTTCTGAGTAGATCAGGTTCTAATGGCATTAGAGACTGGGTCCAAAGCAACTTTAGTATTAGCTAACAAAATGGTGCTTGGGGAGTAGCATGGAAGGTCTGCTGCATGTGCTGTGTTGGAGGTAAAGGGCACAATTCCTGGAGACAGGAGTCCAAGGCATTCTACATACTCAAGACTTTAAAGCCAAACAGGCTATTTCCATATCAAATACAGCCTCTGACAAGCAAAATATCTTTGCTTGCAAATGCCTAGAGGTGGAATATTTGATCTTGCTATCTAGAAAAAGGACTTATTTGTAGGCATAGACTAGCTTTTTTAAAAAGATACTTAGATAAAGGTATAGAAAGGGAAGATTGAGTCTCAAAGGCCCAAAGTCTTTCAAGGAGGAGAAACTAACTAAGCACTGTTTGGGGCAAAGCTTGGGGAAGGAGAGAAAGCCACTAGCTGGAAGTTCAAAGAAAAGACTTAAAGAAGAAGTGGTTTATTTGGGGAGTATTGAAATGAAATACTGTGTTGTCCAACCGGACTCTTCCCAGTGACCTCACAAAATCTTCCACAAAATCTAGAATATATCTAGTATGATTGGCTTTCTTGCAGTGGTTGATTAGAGAGCCAAGATTGCATCAAATTCAACTCAGGAAAAAAACATGCCCAATGCTAATGGATGACAGGTACATTTGGCATCTGGATTATACAGATTTATTTTTCCTTCTTATTGTCAAGAAGGACTTTTAAAAGTCTTAGTGTGGGAATAATGTTATGTAGGTAGCTGCATAATTGGGTCAGATTGACATAGATTGTGTCTACATGGCATGATGCCAGCAAAAACAGGTGATTGTGCTCCACTTTGAGAAAAAGTTAATCATATCAGCTACCTAACTTATCACAATTGAAAACACATACTTACTTAACTGAAATTTTTAGATTTTCACGTTACATAAAATTTTTATGTCCTGCTCCATCAATCACCTTTGTTCTTCTAAACACATTTAGATCTGAGACTATTTAATCCAAATCTTTCATTTTCTAGATTTAAAAAAGGAAATGTCTAGATGTTTGCCCCAAAGCGAGCAGTTAGTTATTGGTGAAGGAGGATTAGACTTTGAGTCCTTGGACTCAGATCTCCTCTTAATTTGTGTAAATATATGCAGTCGGTATTGGGTAGAAATTCACAAGTGGGATTTAAATGAACTGAACCACAAAAGCCAGGAGAATACAAAAGAGAGAGAGAAAGAAAATGGTAGGGAAGGAGGAAGAAAAAATGATTTTAAAGATTTTTCATGTTTCTACCCCCCATTCCAGTCAAAAAGAGTTAGTCATGAAGTGAGCATGAAATGCCAGTAGGTTAGAATTTTTTCTTTTCTCCGCCTGTCTCAGATACTGCTCACCTCTCATAATGGAAGCATTTTAGCCCACTGAGTGTGATCATACCTTTAAAGGTGTATCTATAATAATAAAAGCATAATATGCTAATTAGACCGGACAGCCAAACAACTTTCCAGACATCATTCCAGACGTCCTTCTGGATGAAGGAAGAGGGAGAGATAGAAACATCCATCATTCCAGATGTCCCCCCGCAGTAGCGGGGGCTGAGGCAGAGGCGGTTAGGGGCAATCAAGCAGGCAGGCAAGCAGTTAGGGGCAACCAGACAGGCAGGCAGAGCCAGTTAGGGGTGATCAGGCAAGCAGGTGAGCAGTTAGGGGTGATCAGGCAGGCAGACAAGTGGTTAGCGGCAATCAGGCAGGCACACAGATTTGTGCACCAGATTGCAAGAGGGCACAGGCCAGGCCGAGGGACCCCTGCAGGATGGGGCCTAAACCAGCAGTTTGACATCCCCCGAGGGGTCCCAGATTGCAAGAGGGTGCAGGCCGGGCTGAAGGACCCCTCCTTCTTCCCGTGCATGAATTTCATGCACCGGGCCTCTAGTATTTTTTATAAATAACAGAACTAAAAACAAAGCAACTACTTTACTTGACTATAAAATGAAAATACAATGACATATTCTAATTGTTGGAGAAAAAGCTGACTGTTGTTAGAATTAGTGAATCAGTTCCATTGTAGCTTTTGTATAGGAAATGAATGACTGAATTACTATTTTGTACTTACAAACTATAAAATACTCAGAAAAGTTCAGAAAATAATACAACATACATCTGATTCTATGAGTTAAGCTTTTTTATTTTTTTATTTTGTTTTAATGCTTAAGGTATTACAAAGACTATTACATATGTCTCCTTTCCCCCCCCCTTAGATTCTGCATATAAGTAAAATCTACAGTATTTGTCCTTTATTGTCTGACTTATTTCACTTAGCATAAAATGCTCAAGTTCCATCCATATTATTATAGTGAGATTTCCTTTTTATAGCTGAGTAATATTTGATTGTGCATGTGTACATACTTATATAATTTTTAGCCATGCGTTCATTGATGGACACTTAGGTTTTTTCCATATCTTAGCTATTGTGAATAATGCTGCATTGAGCATAGAAATATAGATATCTTTTTGACATATTAATTTTATTCACTTTGGATATGTACCCACATACCCAGAAGGGGAATTGCTGGATCATATGGTAGTTCTATTAGTAATTTTTTGAGAAACATCCATACTGTTTTCCAGAGTGGCTGCACCAATTTACAATCCCACAAATAGTGAACATGGGTTCCTTTATCTCCACATTCTTACAAACACTTACATCTTTTCTTTTTGGTAATAGTCATCCTGACAGATGGGAGGTGATATCTCATTGTGGTTTTGATTTGTATTTCCCTGATGATTAGTGATGTTGAGTACCTTTCTATATATTTGTCAGCCATTTGACTGTCTGCTTTGGAAAAAAATGTCTTTTTAGGTCATGTGCCCCTTTAAAATCAGATTATTATCTATTATTATTATTGGTAGTAGTAGTGGTATTTTGCTATCGAGTTGTATGAGTTCCTCACATACTTTAGATATTAGCCCCTTACCAGATATACGGTTTGCATATATATTTTTTCCCATTCCATAGGTTGCCTTTTTATTTTGTTGATTGTTTCTTTTGCTGTGCAGGAGCTTTTTGTTTTGATATAGTCCCACTTGTTTATTTTTACTTTTATTGCTTATGCTTTTGGCATCATATCCAAAAAATCATTACCAGGACCAATTTCAAGGGACCTTTTCCCTATGCTCTCTGTAGGTGTTTTACAGTTTTAGATCTTAGGCTTATGCCTTTAATCTATTTCAAGTGTATTTTGCATACGATTTCAGATAAGGGTGCAATTTTATTCTTTTGGTTTTGGATATACAATTTTCCCAACACCATTTTTAATGTGTTTTTTAATATATTTTTGTTGATTTCAGAGAGGAAGGGAGAGGGAGAGATAGAAACATCAATGATGAGAGAGAATCATTGGTCAGCGGCTGCCTCTTGCAAGCCCCCTGCTGGGGATTGAGCCCACAACCCAGGCATGTGCTCTGACCAGGAATTGAACCAGTGACCTCTTGGTGCATAGGTTGACACTCTAGCCACTGAGCCCAACTGGCTAGGGCTAAGCTTGGCCATTTTAGAATGATATTACTGGTACTCAGAAAGGTAAGTAGATATAGTGTGGCTATGAGTGACTGAAAAAGAAGAGAAATGGAAACACCTTATAATAATTTCACAATCATAAAATATGTTCTAAAAAGAAAATAACTGCATCCAAATCAGGAACTTGAAAACATATCTGAGTACCTGAAAGCAGAAGAAAAACGAGTAAGAATAAAATCAAAAATGAAGTGACACCATCAAGATGGTGGAGTAAGAGACTCCAGCTTCTGACCCTCCGCAAAGATCAACAATTAACTCTCCGTGAACCAAAACAGCTTCCGCAGGGCAAGGAACATCAGTAACAGAGTGGAGCAACGCGCTTGAGAAGAACCACACAAAAAGGGGAAGGAAGGCAGCTTCATTTTGCCAGCACCATGCCATCCCACCAGCAGCCAGCATTGCTCAGTGGCAAGAGGGACCTCCTAGCTAAAAATAGTTGCCCCTCCCAGGGAAAGGAAGCGCAGTGTGAGGGACCAACTTCCCCAAACCTGCAGGGAACTGCGCAAGTTTCCACTTGGGTTTCAACCAACCCCGAGGCTGGCCAAGCTGAAATGTATAGAGACACCTAAGAACGAGGAAGAAAACCAGGGCCTACCCACCAGTGGCATCACGCAGTGGGAGCCGTGGTGGTTTCCAGTGACCGTCCCTAGAAAAAACCCAGCAGCTTTTGCCACTGAAGAAACTAAAACCAACACAAGCAGGCACAGGCCCTCTGCAGATTACACCGGCTTTGGCACCACATTTCCTGATGCCAGCCACCCAATTTCCTCCTCACACTTCTCTCTGCCTCTCTCTTCCTCTCTGAAATCAATAGAAATATATTGGTGTTTTAAAAAATAATAATTAATAAATAAAACACATCAATCCCAGCCAGTATTAATGCAGCCTTTTAGAAAGTACTGTATTTGTGTAACTTTCCCCCTAAATGTGTAAAGAAAAAGTTACCAGAACACAAAAGTAAGCGAGAAAAAAAATATATTTGATAAAGGGCTCTGAAATTACAATCCACAAAATAAATTGTAGTATAATGTCACACTAAAGCTATTAAGCACTTTCTATGTAGCTGACCTCATGTTAAGCAGTTTAAATGCATATTTCAATTGACCCTCACAGTATTCTTGAGAAACAAAAACTGTAATTATCTCGACTTTTAAGATGTAGAAATTGAAGCTTAGAGGAATTAGGTGAAACTGTAAGAACCAGGTCTTAAAGCCAGGTCAGAAAGCCTCAGCTCTTAATCACTAGTCTCTAAAATGTCATTGTTTTAGTTGGATGGAGACATTATTCTGTACCAGCTTTCGTGTAGAAAGGTCACGTGACACTAGCTCTCATCTGTCTATGAAAATTCCCATGGCCGCAGGCTGATGTTCTTGATTAAGCCATACAGCTCGGGACATTTGCCTCCAAGTTCTCTGGTCCCTCCCCCTGCTGCATTTTCTAGGTCAAGTTAATGGCTGAACATTTTTCCAAGTTTACCAAATCATTTTTAAAAACTTGATCCATTTAGCCATTTACAATATTTATAGCAATTCAAATTGGCTGAGACGACTGTAGCAGCTCTGGGAGATCTTTGTGCAATTCAGGTTACTGGCACAGAGATAATGCTGAGTCTAGTTTTAGTGTTTCTGCAGATGTTTTGCCATTGCCTTTCATCATGGATAACTAAAGTTTAATGTATTCTAGGTTTTTCAATACTTTTGATATATGACCTTTTAAACAGAATGTATTTCAGATTACAGGTGTTTTGCATATCTCAAATATCAGGGATTTTAGAACAGTAGAGGGATTTGCTCATGCAATAGATTTTATTTATTTATTTGTTGTTGTTGTGACTAATCAAAACTTAGTTTTTTATTTATTTTTTGAAGTTTCCCTGGAATTTTATTATATACATGAATATATTACAATATATATTAGTATATTTATTGTTGATAGTATTACAGATGTCTCCCATTCCCCCCCCCCCCCCTTTACCCCTCTCCACCCAGCCCCTACCCCCACCCCCCAGGTCTTCACCACCCTATTTCATAAAATATATTTTTAATTCCGTTCCTAGATTTTGTAATATTTAAATTCATAGATTTTTAAAACTTGACTTGATAAAATGAATATTTTGTATGTGTCCCAGGTAGTGTCAAGAACTGGAAAGTGTCTGATATTTCACTCCGCCTGCAATCTAACAATTTAGTCTGACAGTTTCATGGTTGCTTGTAGAAGACAGGAGACTCCTACGTCAGAAGTGAAAGACAATTTATTAAAGAAATAGCTGTAGCTAGACTATCAGCATTTTCGTGCAGGCTCCCTGAGTCCCAGTTCCTACAGGGTGAGGGGTAGCGCGCCAGATGATACATACATACACAGTAGGTTTTATTACAAGAGAACTATGAGCTTCAGGAACCCAAACCTTTCTAAATGGAAATATTTCCTCCCTTTTGCTTAGGAGGAAGGCACTGTTCTCTAAACAACACAGTCCAGAACAAAGGGCAGTCTCGTCTTGCTTACAAGATTTTATCTTGCTTACAAGATGTGCAGAAACATGAGACCCATGAAAATTTTTCTCCCAATAGGCAGTTGAAAGTGCTCAATTTCTGAAATGTGAATCACATAAGAAAAATGAGGTTCAACTGAGTGAGACTGACAGATCTACTGCAAAATTAAAAGTTCAGCCTAAGCTAAACTAGATTAACTAAAATCAAACCTTAAAATCTTCAGTGGCTGGTGAACTGTCTCATTCAACATAGACTGCTATAGATTTTATACTTGTAAACAGAAACTATTTTTTGGTGAGTCAATAACACTGCAATTGGCAATTTGTCATGTGGACCATTCTACAAGTTGAATTGATTTTTGGCAAGTAGATCTGAATTGGCCTGCTTCCTAGGTACGTATTCAAGGTTCTATTCCCTATCAGAGCTCAGTCACAACTAGCTATATGCTAAGGTGCTAACTAAAAGAACATAGTTTTTCCTTTCTCAAGAATGGCTGCATTTTAACAGAGAACTTGACAAATTGGCAAGTTTGAAAAATTGACAAAATGACTCCCAGAGTATCTAATCTATATTGTTTCATTTTCTAGCTCTTGATGTATGCAGGAATAGATATTTTGGTACATGCTAGCTCCCCCAAATCTCACAAATTATATAACACGCTAGAGGCCCAATGCACGAAAATTCATGCAAGAGTAGGCTTTCCTTCCCCCAGCTGCTAGCACTGGCTTCCCTCCAGCACCTGGGACCCGGGCTGCTTCACTCTGGCCCCAGCTTCGTCCGGAAGGACGTCCTGAATGACACCCGGACGGACATTTGGTCTAATTAGCATATTACCCTTTCATTATTATAGATGAGTTTCCATTTCTCAACCTCATTGGACTCTAAGTTATTGGCTTTCCCACCTAGATCCAAAGGTTCCCATTCTGTTATTACTTCACCCCTTGTCCATTTTAGCTCCCTCAGTTCATTATTTTTTTCCTTTTGATTTCAAAAGAAATTAAAACATTTTCATAGGAACCCTAAAAATATTGTGAGCCCCAGGCAGACACTGTGACTGACTACCATCTAATGGATACGTCAACTCTGCTCCCCAGCATCTCTTCATCTGATGACCTTGTTTTGTACTTTCTTTAGAAAATACCTATATGAAAGATTCCTCATCTTGCCATAGAGCTTGGGAGTGAAGCCTGGGCAGGATACGTGGAATGCGAGTTGTCTCTATACAGCATGATTTCTCAGCCTTTGCACTATTGACAATTTGGGGTGGGTGGTTCTTTGTTGTGAGGCACTGTCCCGAACATTGTAGGATGTGGAGCAGCAACCCTGGCCTCAGTCCTCCACATACCAGTATCATCTCCCCAGGCATGATAACCAAAAATGTCTTCAGACATTGCCAACGGTTCCCTGGGAGGCAAAATAGCCCCTGGTTGAGAACCACTGCTCTACAGGTATAAATTGAAACCATGGCAGTGGCTGAGTTCTCCTTTGGACATGTCTAGAATAAGAAGAGAAGAGGATAACAGTAAACCCCAAATGTGAGGGACTAGCAACAGAAAAGGAACCACCGGAGCATATTGCCTTGCTCACAACCTGGAGTTGACGTGGAGAATTTAGTTATAATGATTCAAATGTCTAAACCTCTTGGCAAATAGCAGAGCAAGAGATCTGTAGAACCACACACCTGGGCCATCTCAAAGATGGGAAAGTTTCCCATCAACAGGATGCTTTAGTGATTCTCGTCATTATAAACAGGGGCCAGATAGGACAAAGCCATAGAGCTTCTTGACTTTTTAAAGTGAAAGTCAAATCTGTGACCTCTGAGGGCCATATGGAGCTGTTTCCTCACAGGTGTTACTCCCCAATAGAACTTTTTTCCTCCGAACTTCATTTCAGCGTCTGCTTTGCAGAGAATCCAACCAGTGCAGGGGTACAGTTTATTTCTTCTTTCCACAATATGGAAAATTACATAAAGTATATATTATATTTAGTTTCCATATCAGTTTTATCTATAATCCTGTTTATATACATGAAAGAGGAAGCATATAAATTATAGCATTTTTAAATTTTTCTTTTTTGGCAAATTAAGTTTAATATACAGGTACAAAACAAGATTCACAGCTTTTACAAATCACTCAAATAGCATTGTAAATAATTTTTTTACAAAAACTTTATTCAACAAAAATACATATCAAGCTACAGCAACCTTGTACGATGTCCTTCCACTATCAACAGTCCATTCGTCAGTTTGGAAGCTCTCACGACTTACACAGCATTTTTATTTAAGATCCGTAGCACAAATTTGCTTTCAAAGGGGGGAACTGTAGCCCTTCATTTCTATATTTTATTAATTACCATGATATTTTTTCTCACATAAGGGTGTTTGATCTCACTTCTGTTTGAATCTCCTCAGAAATGACTAAACTCACAGCTGACATTCAAGAAAGACTGTGCTCACAGTAGCTGAACCCGCCCCTGTGGTCCCTTGATGGTCTCAATACCTGTTCATTTGAGTAGAGGTAATTCATCAGTGGTGTCACAAATAGGATTGTCTATCCTCCCAGCTGGCATGGCTAGTGGTTGAGCTTTGACGTATGAACCAAATCATGGTTCAATTCCTGGTCAGGGCACATGCCCTGGTTGTGGGCTCATCCCCAGTGTGGGGTTGCAGGAGACACCAATCAATGGCTTTCTTTCATCATTGATATTTCTCTCTCTCCTCCTCTTTCTTCCTCTCTAAAATCAATAAAAATATATTTTTAAATAAACAGGATTGTCTGTTCTTGTTTTGCTCAAATAGGCCCCTTTACCCTGTGCATAAGCTGGACTCATGAAGCCCATCTGTGGCCAGAACTGAAAACTGGCCAGGGCCACAGCAGGGTTTTCTGCTAGGTTTTGCATAGCCAAAGAGTCTTTCAACATGCTCCCTTTAAATCCTCGACATACCTGGGAATCCTGTGGTTACTAATCTTATAGTTATATACCAGTGGTCGGCAAACTGCGGCTCACGAGCCACATGCGGCTCTTTGGCCCCTTGAGTGTGGCTCTTCCACAAAATACCACGTGCGGGCGCACACGTACAGTGCGATTGACACTTCGTGGCCCATGTGCAGAAGTCGGTATTTGGTGGAAGAGCCACACTCAAGGGGCCAAAGAGCCGCATGTGGCTTGAGAGCCACAGTTTGCCGACCATTGTTACATACCAACAAGTATGTTAATCAAAGGGTGTTCTGTCTGGTTAACTGTCTGCCTTGGATCCCATTGGCATTTGTTAGAATACTGTTTCATATGTGTGGTAGGTAGAATTCTACTCCATGCTATGACGTTAAGATGCCTCCATGTTCACACCCTATATAATCCCCTCCCCTTGAGTGCAAGCAGGACTGGTGGCTTCCTTCTAACCAGCAGACTACGGCAAAGACGATGAGATCTCTCTTTTGTGATTACAATTTATATAGAAACCTCTAAGCAGAGGTGCTCTCCACTCCCCTGAGGGCCTTGAAGAGTAAAGCCGCCAAGAGCTCTGCAGCCACGAGGAAATGGATCCTTCCAACCATCTAAGGCAGCAGTTCTCAACCTGTGGGTCGCGACCCCTTGGGGGTAGAACGACCCTTTCACAGAGGTCATCTAAGACCATCAGAAAACACATATATAATTACATACTGTTTCTGTGATGAACCACTATGTTTTAATTATGTTCAATTTGTAACAATGAAATTGGGGGTCACAACATGAGGAACAGGGTCGTGGCATTAGGAAGGTTGAGAACCACTGAAAGGGAACTGGAAGCGTATTATTTCTCAGTCAAGCACCTGATAAACAGAAGACCCATAAGCGGACTCCTACCTTATGGAAGCTGTAAGATAATAAATGCATAATGTTTTAAGCTTCTAAAAGTGTGCTAATTTGTTCCACAGTGATAGAAAATGAATACAAACTGCTTAAATTATTCTTGCTTTTTCTTTGCTTTATCAATGTTTATTGGAGGTTATAAATCTCATTTTTTGTTTGTTTCAGAGTAAGCCTTTAACATTTTTATGAAAAGGCATAATATTTTTCCTCAAGCTAGTAAAAAGACTGAAAAATATTAAAACCCTGCCCTAACTGGTTTGGCTCAGTGGATAGAGCAACGGCCTGCAGACTCAAGGGTCCCAGATTCGATTCTGGTCAAGGGCATGTACCTTGGTTGTGGGCACATACCCAGTGGGGAGTGTGCAGGAGGCAGCTGATTGATGTTTCTAACTCTCTATCCCTCTCCCTTCCTCACTGTAAAAAATCAATAAAATATAAAAAAATATTAAAACCCTTCAATATCAGGAAACTGTGTTTCAGTAAAATCCAGAAGCTGATTAATCAGAATGAAGTTGGTCATATTCGTGTTTCACATTAACATTCAGTTTGCCCTCATTTCTTAAATGTTTCACTTACATTCAATGATAAAAAATAACAACAAAAAAGGAACTGGCCCCCTCAAAAAATTTAAGCAACATAAAACAGATTTTGGTTGATGGCTGATTTTTGTCCAAGCCATCAAACATTTAGGTAGTATATTTTCACTGAAGTGCCTATTACATTCTATTTCTTAAAGGAAGAGAGAACAATTTAAACATTTCAAATATTTAGAGTGACTATGCTAGTGATTATTTTGTAAGTAACTGAGTTTAGTATTTTAGTGATACAAAGAAGAAAATCAACGGTAAGAAATGTTTCAGGGGAAGGCTAGCATAAGTTATTTACACAAAATCATTTTCTAGAGTGACCTTTTGATATATTTATTTTATCATTCTGGATAATGTGTAATAAATACATTTCATTTTTTACATAATGTAAAGCTCTAGCATTTGAAAGGTAAAAAATCCACATTTTATTTGAAAAAACAACTATGATCTTTCAGGAAATAGCAGAAAGGGACATGGTAGATAGTATGGGTCAAACTAGAGAGGTTTGGTGTGAATTATAAATATTCTATATCTCTGCAAGTTTTTAAGAGTTAATGTCTTATCTCCGTGGTCTACCTGTTTTCTTTCTTTCTTTTTTTTTTTTTTAATAGAAAGTAGATGGCTCACCTCACTTAGAAAAGATGTTACCATGCCTGTGATTATTAAATTCCTGGGGAGTGAGTTAGTATTAGTAACAACATCACCTTTTTCTTGCACTTGAGATGCATGCTTCCTTATCAAGGGAAGCATATATGCTTTAGAAAAAAAATTTTAAATGAGAGAAAATTGCAGAACAAAGAAAATATTAAATATTGTATCAAAGAATGGTTTAGAATACAAATTATTTTAGAAAAAAGTTGGTAAAATGAAGGAAGCTGAGGAGAAAATGCTACTACATGGTGAAAACCTCTAACATGACTAACACGTTTGCCCAGCCTGTGTCGCTCAGTGGTTGAGCATCGACCTATGAACCAGGAGGTCACCGTTTGATTCCCAGTTAGGGCACATGCCTGGGTTGTGGACTCGATCCCCAGTAGGTGGTGTATAGAGGCAGCTGATCGATGATTCTCTCTCATCATTGATGTTTCTCTCTCTTTTTCCCTCTCTCTTACTCTCTGAAATCAACAAAAGTATATTTTAAAAATAAATAAAATGACTGACAGTTTTGATGATTTGCTAGAGAAAATATTAAAAGAAAAAATAATATATATGACTTTTTAAAAGCTAAAATTATGAAAAAAAGAATTATGATTTTTCCCCACTGGAAAAGGAAAAAATAAATTATTTATAGCATGTAAATAAAAGTATCAACTGTAGCCCTAGCTGGTTGGGCTCATTGGATAGAGCGTCAGCCTGTGGAGTGAAGGGTCCCGGGTTCGACTCTGATCAAGGGCACATGCTCTGGTTGTGGGCTCCATCCCCGGTGAGGGGCATGTAGGAGGCTGCCCATCAATGATACTCTCTCATCATGGATGTTTCTATCTCTCTCTCTCCCTCTCTGAAATAAATGAAAATATTTGTTTAAAATATAAACTGTTGCCCTGGCCAGTTTGGCTAAGTGGATAGAGCGTCGGCCTGCGGACTCAAGGGTTCCGGGTTCGATTCTGGTCAGGGGCATGTGCCTTGGTTGTGGGCACATCCCCAGTGGGGGGTGTGCAGCAGGCAGCTGATCGATGTTTCTCTTTCATCGATGTTTCTGACTCTCTATCCCTCTCCATTCCTCTCTATAAAAAATCAATAAAATATGTTTTAAAATATATATATAAACTGTATTATCCCTTTCATACAGTCTAGAAATTCCTTCAATGACCATTTTGATTTAAAAATATTTCATGAACTCGTCATAATTTGCCACCACTCACAATGTTTGAATACTTAAGTGTGAGATGAATGTCCCCCTGGTCCTGTTTTCCCAACCTAGGAGCTCGCTCTTCCAGCCTTCCTTGAAGCTAAGGTATAAACACCTCAGCCAATGAACAGGCTCAGCCATTGAAGGACACTCAGTGAGATTTCGGTTCAAAAGAGACAAATGTGAGGAAGCAGACACAGTGGGGACCATTCTTGGAAGAGATGACAGAAGAAATGGCTTTCAGGGACAATGATGGCAGCAGTTCAACACCCACTGCCCAAGGTCAATGGAGCAATCTGTGTTGTCTGCACCCAGCTGTCTGCACCCAGTGGCAGCAATGGTAGAGCCCTTCCAGGAGCCATCCTGAAGCGCCCGTTGAGTGTTGTTCCTGCCTATACTAGTGTATCTCACACACACACACACACACACACACACACACACACACACGCTGAGTGGCCAGATTATTATGACCACCCCATCAGTACTTCGATGGGCCACCTTTTGCCTTCAGTACTGTGGTGATTCTTCTTGGCACTGACTCCATGAGATGTTGAAAGGTGATGCGAGGAATCTGACACCATGCCTGATGAATAGCACTGTCCAGTTCTGTGAGATTTGATGGTTGTGGAACCAGCTACCTGATGGCTCTTTTAACTTCGTCCCACAAATGCTCAATTGGATTAAGATCTGGTGATTGTGGGGCCACCTAAGCAAGGTAAAGTCTCCCTCATGTTCTTGAAAACCACTCCTGCACAATACGAGCACCGTGGCATGGCACATTGTCTTATTGGAAGAAGCCATCTCCATTGGGATATGCCATCAACATGATAGGATGAACTTGATCAGCAATGATACTTAGGTATGTTGTGCTATTCAGATGTTTATAATGGTCTGGCCCTCTAGCAACTTCAGCGGGAAATTATAGCTAATTTGCCTACAAACGTTGGGTGGTCATAATAATCTGGCCACTCAGAGTGTGTGTGTGTGTGTGTGTGTGTGTGTGTGTGTTTCAGAAAGGAAGGGGAAGAGAGAGAGAGAGAAACATCAAGGATGAGAGAAAATCATTGATTGGCTGTCTCCTGCACACCCCCTACTGGGGATCTAGTCCGCAGCCCTGGCATGTGCCCTTGACCAGAATCAAACTCAGGACCGTTCTGTCTGCGGGCCGATGCTCTATCCACTGAGCCAAACCAACTAGGGCTACAGTTGATATTTATCTTTAAGGCTGGGTCTCTGTTCTTCTCAGAGGGTCTATTGAGACTTCTCATAGTTATTAGATTGTTTTCTGCTTAACTAACTATAGTGAATTCTAATGTTTGCAACCAAGAAATCTGATATGAATCCCTTTTAAAATAGAACAGTTATAAAACCCTGTGTACAGGGATTCATCCACAGAAAGCCCTTCTAAAATTGTTGCAATTTTACTTAATCCAGAGTCTGAAAAGACTAGCACCCCAGGGAAACTCTTTGCAATTCAATAGTTTACTGAATAATTGAGAAATTAAAAGGCCTACAAATCATACACTAGGATAAAATAAAAGGAATAGTAAATTTTGTTTAAGTCAATGTAGGAAAATATTTTTTTTAAATAATCACATATAGTCCAGTAGGAGTAAGTGGTAAAGGTATAAATAAAAGTAGAATCATAAATTGTTGAAAATTGCTGAATCTGGGTGATGGGTATTCTATGTGTTTGAAATTTTAATAAAAAGTTTAAATTTTTAAATCATAAATTAGTGTTAACTAATTTTCCCCAGTTGGGGAAAATGTATGTTTCTCTATTTATCTTTAAAATGAAGAAGCAAAGCCAGTCTAAACATTGTTTAGAAATTTGGATATTAGTGTTTGCCAAGCAAAAGAACTAAGTGAGAAAAAATTTGTAAAAGTAAGAGATAAGAAAAGTCTTATATAATGGATGTGTCCAATTTTTAGGCCATTTAAATTTTTTCAATTTTTCAATTACAGTTTACATTCAATATTATTTCATATTAGTTTCAGGTGTACAACATAATGATTAGACAATCACATACTTTACAAAGTGTTCCCCCTGATATTTCCAGTCCCCACCTGACACCATACATAGTTATTACAGTATATTCCCTATTCTGTCCTTTATACCCCCATGACTACTTTGTAACTACCAATCTGTACTTCTCAATCCCTTCACCTTTCTTCACCCAGTCCCCCAATCCCTTCCCCTCTGGCAATTTTGTCCTCCATTTCCCAGAAATAACTCAACCAATTATCCGCAAATATTTTTATTAGTGCCTGCCACATGTTGGCATTGTCCTATATAGCTGGGATATATCAGAAAATAAAACAAAGATTCTTGCACTTACCTAAAGTTTTTCCTATATGTATTACATAAAATCTCAATGAAAGCTTTATATATATACACATATACACACATATCTTCATATATATATCCAATCCATAAGCCAAATTATCTAAATTTTACATTTTAAAACTGCTACCTTTTTCTACGGTTTGGAACCATAAGATTTCATAGTTGAAACAGCTTAGATTTCATAAAGTACTACTCCTTGCTTTATTATAATTGATATAATACTTTGCCTTTGAAGAGCCTTTTATAGGTTACAACATGCCTTCCTGAGACCCAGAGAGGATTAAGGACTTGCCAAGCGTATACTGCCTGAACAAAGATCTCCCAATTGGCACATTGGTTCTGTCTGCTAAACCAAACTTTGCTTGCTGAAGTGGCTGACTGGGTAGAGTTTAACCTGAAAATCCCACTATTTAAATATACATCCTGGGCTGTCTCTTCTCTTGACTTCATTGCTCTTTATCCCGCTTCTTAACTCCTCCCTCATTGGCTCTAACCCAATCCACAAATACCTAAGATATGTCCTTTCTCTATGATACTGACATCCCTCATATGCTGCCATTTCTTAACCGTTGTTCAGCTTGGCTGTCCTAATTCAGAGCCTTTAATCTTCCTTGATAATATCCTCTCTTCATTACTCTTAACTTGTCAAAGCATTTTGTTCATCTTTCAGTTATCTACATATTTCCAATGTCTAGGTACCAGAAATGAACAAAGAATGGGGACCCCAGGGCTGATAGTTCTACTGTTGTATTGAATGACTTCGAGATTCTCTCCCCCTTCTTAGCTCCATTGAGTATGTCCCCATGTCATACAGCCACAAAGGGCATTCTTTGTTCTGTGTTCACTGTGTTATACATACTTGTGAGTATATGTTCATCACATTATTAATGTCTATGGTCTTTTAGAAAATATTTGAGGTTCAGGTCACATTAAAGGTGTTTCCAACAATTGAGTTGTCACAATCGATCTAATCAGTTACTATTTAACCACCTGATCAATCAACCCCTCCTTTCCTCCCTCCCTCCCTCCCTCCTTCCCTCCCTTCTTCCATCTCATCTGAAGTGTTCAGGCTATCTGTTGCTGTGAAATAAACCATAGCAAAACATAGTAGCCTAATACCTGACAGGTGTGGTTCAGTGGTTGAACATTGACCTATGAACTAGGAGGTCATGGGTTCAATTCCTGGTCAGGGCATATGCCTGGGCTGTGGGTTCAATCCCCAGTGGGGTGCATGCAGGAGGCAGCCAATCAATGATTCTCTTTCATCACTGATGTTTCTATCTCTCTATCTCCCTTCCTCTCTGAAATCAATAAAATAATATATTTTTTTAAAAAAATATAGTAGTGCCCTGACTGGTTTGGCCCTGTGGACAGAGCATCAGCCTGCCAACTCAAGGGTCCCAGGTTCGATTCCAGTCAAGGGCATGTACCTTGGTGGCGGGCACATCCCCAGTAGGGAGTGTGCAGGAGGCAGCTGATCGATGTTTCTCTCTCATCGATGTTTCTCTCTATCCCTCTCCCTTCCTCTCTGTGGAAAATCAATAAAATATATGTTTTTAAAAAATAAAAATAAAATAAAAACATAATAGCTTAAAACAATTTATTATTATATCTCATGTTCTTTGACTGAGCTCAGGTAGTTTTCAGTTCTCACAGGTGGTTGCAGTCAGATGACACCAGGAGTCCTCTGAAGGTTCAACTAGGCTGGATGTCCAAATGGCTTCTTCAGTCACGTGTCTAGCTCATCAGCTGGGCAGCCTGAAACAGCTAGAGGCTTGCGGGGCATTTCTTTCTCCACACAGCCTCTTGAGGTGGCACCTTGAGTTTCTCAAACCGTAGTGGTGTCAGGGTAGTCAGACTTTTCGCACAGCAGCTGGTGTAACCCAGAGCAAGTGTTCCAAGAGACCCAAGGCTTCCTTTGACTTCAAAAGGAAGGGACACCATAAAGCTGTGAACACCAGGAGGTGTGGGTCATTGGGATCTTTGGTGACGAGCTACCACATGAAGGGAAGTGGAATCTGCAGCTAAAAGTCAAGTTGGCTGTTAGTCCACCCGGCTGGCACGACTCTATTTTTTAAACAGATATAATTGTCTACAATACAGCCCTCTTTTTTCTTTTTTTTTTTCTTTTTTTTTTTTTTTTTTTTTTTTTGGTTAAGCATAGTAGACCCAGAGTTCCTTTTAATTAAGCCAAAAAGAAAAAAAACTTTGAACTTTGATGACTTGTATCACTTTAAGCTGTATTTAATCTCCTATTTATTGGAGCATGTGATAATAGCTCAGACTTTGTTCTGTCAATAGCTGGAGGCAGACTCGCCAGCATTCTAGAGCTCACAAGCCCGAACAGGTGAGCCCATGTTGCTTGCTTCCCCTTGGTCGGAGTGATGAAAGACAGCCTCGCTCTGGGCTGGTCAGCTCCCTGCTCCCTTTCACACACACAGGCTCACCCGCAGCCTGAAACATACCCTGCATCTTTTTAGAAATGGTATCTTGCACACATACAGAGACATCCAAAGGCTTTTCTTTCCGGTGAGAGAGACATTTTTTGTGAAGTCCTTGGCAGCGTGCTGGCTGGCAGAGTCATCTGGCTGGCACACTCCTCCCGCATGGAGTTATGGCACTGCCACCTCTACTCTAGAGTTTCGAAATTTCAATTCGCACACCCTGTAAGATGTGAGTCACTCAGCTTGCAAAGGAGGAGGAGGAGGAGGAGTTGGCCATCTGCTAGTCATGAACAGATGACAAATACCCCGCACTTTGAATTTCCATCCTCATTTCACAATATTTAAGTAAACATATTTTGTAACCAGTGTTGTGTGTGTGTGTGTTTCAGAGTTCCTTAGTGCTTAAGGTGGATTTTTATATATTTTTTCATATAAAAGCTACCTTCTCTCCACTAAACAATTAAATGTTCAAAGTGATACTGAAGGCAACCACCACAAAGTGCTGTCTGTTGTATGACCAGAGCAAAAAGAATACACATCCGAACCAAATGTTTAAGCTCCAAGTCATTTCAGAGCCACTGGGCTGTTTCCAGATCTGTGAGCTCCACATGCACAGCTCCACGCTGACCTCTACTGTCTGCCTGCAGGAATCCCCCAAATACCTACTGTCAAAGACAGAGTTTCCAAATGTCATCTATGTCACATTTTCTGTGCTATGTTATGGGGAGGAAGGAAATTGAAAAAGGAAATGATAGATGCTCTGCCCTTAAATTCTAAGAGACAGATTCCATCCATAAAATAACTGGGAACCAAAGCAAGATCTACTTTTGTGTTAACTCCAAGCTGTGCGACATGGCTCAAAGTGAAACTTATTCGTTTCTTCCCAAGCTTTACTGAAAAAAAAAGCTAACAATAACAACCAAAAAGTAGTAAAATAGAAATAGAAAATTAGTACCAGGAAAAAAGGGGAATGACATAAAAGGACAATGTCTAAAGGATATTCAAATGTGGCTCTGAGCATCTTAAGAGCTAGAAGGGAGTAGGGGTGGGGGGGACAAAGTAGGATGGATTGCATAGACCTTGCTATCATGAAGAATCATTTTTCTTGGTGTTAAATTCTGCATGAAACTCCCACGGGGGTTTAGTGGCATATCCAGGTGGTACATAGGCTGGCTTGCTCCTTAGAATTTGTGCTGCTGCAGGAACAGACTTAGTAGGGCTGTTTCTTTAACTTTTCTGAGAGAAAAAAAAAAAGGGTGTGCCTTTGAGAAAATGAAATACATCCTGCTGACAAGCAGCGAAAGTGAGAAATGGACCTGCTGACAGCCAGACCAATATGTCCTCCACTAACATAAACAATGCTGGGACAGGCCACTCCGTGATCATATTTGGAACAAGATAAAGATAAAGCCAGCGGCAATCACAAAAATGACTCAACATCCTCCTTCTCTGACTAACATGAGTTCTTTGACCAATGACAACCCCAGCCTTATTTGTTCTATCTGAAAAGTATTCAGATGCTAAAACACTGAATTGCCCTTGCTTCTTGAAAGCTCCATTCCAGAATGGTCCCTAATCTCCCCTGGGAATCACTTGGAGTAAGCCCAACCCCAATTAGAGGCCCCTGCCTGAACCCCCTTTCTAAGACACCCTGGATTCCTCTGCTATATGTTCTCTTTTGCTGCAACCAGCTTAACAATGACTAGTGTGTTCCTGGAGGTCTGTGGTTGTTGGGGTTTACAGAGAGGAAGGGAGAGAGACAGAGAGTGAGAAACATCGATCAACTGCCTCCTGCACACCCCCTACTGGGGACGTGCCCACAACCAAGGTGCATGCCCTTGACCAGAATCGAACCTGGGACCCTTCAGTCCGCAGGCTGACGCTCTATCCACCAAACCAAACCGGCTAGGGCAGTGGTTGTTGGGTTTAATAGCATGAAGCAACTACACAGTGAAGGTGATTCTAAGAGGGCACAAACGAATATGAACTAATATGACCAGGTCATACTTCTGTTCTCTGTCCTGTAAAATAATAGAGTATAGAGTGTCTAGTGGAGGAGAGGAATGACTTTTCCCTTGGAAAACCTCATCTCAGTGTTCCTTTGCTTGTCCAGGCTTTCAATATGAGATCACTTGCAGACAGTTGAAGATCATATTCTCTGGAGATCTGGGAGAATGAGCTGGTATTCTTTTCGTGGTTAAGAGCAGGTCCTTGTGCTTTGGGTAATCCCTGATGAAAGCTGGCCAATAAGAGTATTTTTCCATTGCAGCACAGGCTGTCATTTTTATGCCTGGAGCCCTCTGATTCCTTCTACTTTTGCTATGAACTCCTCTCCCCGCTTCAGTGTCCTTCGGCTCCTAATAGTTCAGAGCAAACCTGAAAGTTGTCCCTCAGATACAGAGACCTAGAAACACCTGGGAGTTTACATTCACCTCCATCCTCCACCCCGAGGCTCTGGCCAATAACTGGCGGTAATGGGAAAGCCCAGCTCCCTTCAGGTTGCATGAATTCTCAGGAATAATTTCCGCTCCAGGACTCCTGTGGGATCAGGCTTGGCTTTGCTTAGCTTCTTTTCTATCTATGCCTTACTGGTCTACCTGGGAGCATTTTCTGAGCATTTTCTTGCACAGAATCCTCATCTCGGGTGCTTCTTTTTCAGAACTCAATCTATGACGCTCATCTAGCTCTCATTATATTCCTACAAAGTAGAAATTATATCATAATTTTTCAGATGAAGAAAGAAAGCCTCAGAGAAGGTATAAGACCAGCCCAAAATTATCCAGTTGGTTGGCAGTGGGCTAGACCTAAAATCCTCATCTCCACGATCTAGGATCAGGTGCCCCTTTTTCACTGTGCCTCATTGTCTCCTTTGGGGCCTTGTGCCTCATCTTATCTCCTACACACAGAAGGAAGGTTCTGATACATGGGGCAGGAAGCAAAGACCCAAATGTCCTCTGCCACATATCTGATGTGTAATTGCATGTTTACTCTGCCATCTGGGGCATTGTTCCCTGTCCACAGTATGCAGACATCCCTCCTCCAATGTTTCTGGACAAATAAACCCCTAATGTGTGTTCCTCCCTCCCCAACAATCTACCACCTCTCACGGCCTTGATGAAACAGTTATCAAAGTCACAAACCCAGGAGAGTGCATGACTTCTGTCCACTGTATTACACAGAAATGTCACTAATATATTATTATAAGTCAACTATAATACAAAAATAATAAAATTAATCTTAGAAGAGAAAAAGAAAATGTCCTATGGCCAAAAATATAAAACCCAACTTGGAAATATGTGCAAAGGAACTCCAATTGCCCTCCAGAAGCAACAGGAGCAACCCCTTTCCCCAGGCCTCTTTCCCCCCCAGGAGTCCTTGGCTGGATCTCAAAGGTCCGAAGCTAAGCGCAGGTAGAGCTTTCTGTAAAACATAAAGCCGAAACCAGCCCTCCAGTCACTCTTCAACCAGCCCTCTTCAAATTCATCAGCTTTCCCACCGCTTCTGTTTTGCTCTGAAAGTAGAAGGCCGACCACTGTATTTAGATCTCGGTTCCATAATTTAGTTTCAGCCTTGACAGACAAAGGACATTCATGGATAAGCAGTCTCTAATCCTATCTGTTACCTTTATCACGCTCTGAAATTGAAAATGAAAATAGAAGAAGCTGCCCAACTGGCATGGCTCAGTGGTTGAGCGTCAACCTATGAACCAGGAGGTCATGGCTTGATTCCCTGTCAGGGCACATGCCGGGGTTGTGGGCTCGATCCCTGGTGGGCGGTGTGCAGGAGGCAGCCGATCCATGATTCTCTCTCATCCTTGATGTTTCTATCTCTCTCTCCCTCTCAATTCCTCCTTGAAATCAAAAAAATATATCCTTTTAAAAGAGAAAATAGAAGAAGCTTGTGGAGAAAATGAATCATTTCTAAAGTAGACAGGAAGATTAGGTGACACAGGATTAGGGGGCCATTTTGGATTAGACACACATACACACACACACAGACATGCTGAAAAGAGCAACCTAAGTGTCCATCAGTAGACAGTTAGGTAAAGAAGATGTGAGATATATATATATATATATAATGGAATATTACTCAGCCATAAATAAAATGAAATCTTACCATTTGTGACAGCATGGGTGGACCTAGAAGGTATTATGCTAAGTGAAATAAGTCGGACAAAGATAATACCATGTGAATTTCACTTATATGTGGAATCTTAAAACACACACACACACACACAATAAACAGATAAAACAGAAAGAGACTCATGGATACATAGAATAGACTGATGGTTGCCAGAGGTGGGTGTGGGAGAATTAATGAAAGAAGTACAGTGTGGTAGTTACTACATAATCATGGGGATGTAAACTACAGCATAGGGATATAGTCAGTAACATTGTAATAACTATATATGGTGCCAGGTGGGTACTAAATGTATCAGGGGGATCACTTTGTAAATTATTTAATTTTCTAACCACTACGCTCTACACCTGAAACTAATATAATAATGCCAACTCTAATTGAAAAACAAAAGAATAAAATAAAATAAATGAGCACCTATAACACAAAAGAAACAATTCATGCCTTCAATGACTTATTAACAATTTTATCTCATAATCTTACCTTTTCTTATCTATACATTTTAATTAATGAATTTTTATTAAAGTTGAAAAATAAATAAATGAAAAGATGCCTTCCAACTGCTCACCTTCACCATGGCCCCCTCCAACGAGCTCTGGTTATTTAACTTGCATCTCCCTACCTTACCCAGCACTCAAGGGTAACTGCCCAGGGATTGCCCTCCACCCTGGAACTGCTTTGCCTGGACTGTTTCTGCTCTTGAACTTTCCATCATATGCAGCCCCAGTCTGCCTCCTGTGCCCCGTGCTCTCTCAACCAAGCCCTTCCTCCTCCATAAGATAATGGCTAATTGCTAAATGAGGCCCTGCATTGAAAACTGGGACCTCTAGAGATGCCATCGCTATGTCTCAAGGGATAACTAGATAGATTTCTGCTGTCCCTTGCAGGTCCCTGGTGTCCAGGTTTCAGGCCCTGTTCATACACAGACCCTCTTGTTCCATGAGGACAGAGACTAGGCCAAACTTTGGTATCTTTTGTGATTTGTTTTCATTTAGTTTCTCCTAAGCCTGGTTTACAGAGAGTATCTTCCTTCCTAATACTCTAGGCCAGTGGTTCTCAACCTTGGCTGCACATTAGAATCACCTGGGAAGATTTTTAAAATCCTGATTTCTGGGCCTCATCCTCTGGAAATTCTGTTTCTTTGTGATGGGGTGGGGCTACAACATTAGTAACAAAGAAACAGAATTTCTGGAGGATGAGGCCCAGAAATCAGGATTTTAAAAAGATTCCCAGGTGATTCTAATGTGCAGCCAAGGTTGAGAACCACTGCTCTAGGGTATAGTGAATGGCATGACACTGGCTGGTTTGTCGTTTGTCTTTCTTATAAAAATAGAAGTTGCATTTCATATGCAGTAGTCAGAGAATGAACTGGTTACTCTTTCTTTTCCAGCTATTATAGCTGGTGGTAAAAGAAGGTTCCTTTCCATCCTACTCAGCTTTGAATCTTGTCTCAAACACTAGCTACCTAAGAGGCTTCAATTCTATAAGCTTCAGTTTCTTCATCCATTAAAATATCCACATTATTGGATGAGTGAGGATTAAATAAGTCCCTGCTACACAGTAGGTGCTCAATAAATATTTGTTCTATCCTCAACCTATAATGCCATGCTTTTTAAAACATATATTTTTATTGATTCCAGAGAGGAAGGGAGAGGGAGAGAGAGATGGAAACATCAATGATGAGAGAGCATCACTGATCGGCTGCCTCCTGCATGCTCCACACTGGGGATCGAGCCCACAATCCCAGGCATCAAACCTTGACCTCCTGGTTCATAGGTTGATGCTCACCTACTGAGCCATGCTAGCCGGGCTTTGCCATACTTGTTGACATTCCATAATGCTTGATACATAAGCAATCTAGGAATGGCTATGAAGGTTATTGGACACTCACCAAAGTCATGCCACATGAGCAGTATGCCAGCCTGCTTCTAACAGAGAATGTGCCTACCTTGCCCTCAAGAACATAACTACTGTTCTGCTCCCCAATGAAGCCAATGCCCAGAGCCAGAGACAGGAACCAGGGTATTTCTCCACTCTGATTTCCAGGTAAGATGGACAACACCAGGACTAATTAGGTGGAGCCACGGAAGAGGTCTTTGGAATTCACCTGCAGAAGATTCATCTTGGAAAAGAAAGGCCTGTTTCCGTAATAGCTTCTGCTTTATAAATGCCTTTTCAAATGCCTGCCATTTGACTGAGGAAAACCTTTCAACTTCCAGTTTCTTCTTCAGGCTCTGACCTCTCACCTACTTCGAATGATTCACTCCCGCTATTCATTGCCCAGGAATGTTGGCTTTGGCAAAGAACCGCAAGTCTCTTAAAATAAACACAACTGGGCTTTCATCTCCCAGGGATCGCTGCTGGCTGCACATTTCAAACACTGTACAGCAGGATATGTTAAATTAAAATCATAACCTCCCAAGTGAAATCCGGGGCCTACTTAAGCCACACAAGAATTACTCATGCATTTACTTCCAATGAAGTGTATGAGTAAGACCCTTAGCCATTAAGTCCCACAGGTAATGGTCTCATCCCTTCTCAATTATCCTAACCCACAGTAAATTAAACCCATCCAGAAAAATGTCATTTGGGAAGGAAGAAGTCCATGTCAATACCCCTGGAATTTATAGGTCCTGGAGAGGTGATTTTGAAATACCTTGTCAGGTCTTTTAAGCACATTTCAAATTTTAACTTAAATCTCGCTATGTCAATATATTCAGTCCATATGGATTAACAATATCTTCAGCATTATGTTAAATGTTTGGAGTAGTTCAAAGAAATATATGACACTGAGCCTTCAGAAGCTCAAAATCTCCTGGTCTCTCAATATGATTAAAATAGTAAAAGAGGCTAGATGCAGATAGTGGGGAAGTGGAGGGGGTAAAGGCCTTTTTCCAAGTGAAGTCCAGGGGTTTGACTTTCCTCAGTTGAGTGACTGACTTATACAATATCTCCTGCTTCCTCAACTATAAATGAAAGATTTTATACTAACCTTATTGTCCTCACAGAGTGGTGCTAATCCTATATAATAAAAGGGTAATATGCAAATCACCTGAACAGTGGAACGGCCGGTTGCTATGATGAGCACTGACCACCAGGGGGCAGACACTCAACACAAGAGCTGCCCCCTAGTGGTCAGTGCGCTCCCACAGTGGGAGCGCCGCTCAGCCACAAGCCGGGCTGATGTTTGGCAAGCGCAGCAGCGGTGGCAGGAGCACTAAGGATGTTGGACATCCCCCAAGGGCTTCTGGACTGCTAAAGGGTGCAGGTTGGGCTGAGGGGACACCCCCCCACACACCCACCCAGTGCACGAATGTTGTGCACTGGGTCTCTAGTGATTAAACAAGATAAAGGAGATAAAAGTGCAATACACAATACCACCTATAATGAACTGTGATACAAAAGGGAAACAACTTAAGAAATAAGTCCAAAAAGATTATTTGTCTTCTGGGGTTGCCTTTAAATGGTAGTGAACAGGTAAGCTACCAGGCTGTAAACTTCTTAAGGACCAAGACCATTTCTTTTTTGTTTTAAATATAGTATGAGCTCAGTGGTTGAGTGTTGTAGACCTATAAACCAGCAGGTCCCAGGTTCAATTCTAGTCAAGGGCACGTTCCTGTGTTGCAGGCTCAAACTCCAGTGGGGAGCATGCAGGAGGCCGCCGATCAATTATTCTCTCTCATCATTGATGTGTCTGTCTTTCCCTCCCTCTCATTTCCTCTCTGAAACCAATAAAAATACATATTTTTAAATAAAATAATAAAATAAATATAGCTCGTACCTTGCTTAATATCTTGCACTTAGCAAGTGTTTGATTTTCTTTGTTGTTGAATGAAAGAATGAATTCTGAGGTACAGTTAGATTTTATTTGTTTATAGTATAGTAAGTAGTAACAAGAGAGGTCCTACCATCAGGCCTCCCAAAGTTTCCTTCTCATTTATATTACCGAGAGAATTAAAAAGAGCTAAAATTCTGATGCCTTTAGAAGAGCTTTCACCTTGTCCACTTATTTTGTGCCGGGCATGTCCAGTACATAGTCACAGAAAAGACTTTTCTTTAACCCCTCAAAACCCCAGTGGGAAGAGATTATGAAAGGTCCTTTGTGCTTCAGTTTAGCACAATGGCTGAAACAAGACAGAAAATGCAGCAGGCTTCAAGTGGCTGAAGATGTTCAGCCCTCAATACACACACTAGAGCAGTGGTTCTCAACCTTCCTCATGCCGCGACCCTTTAATACAGTTCCTCATGTTATGGTGACCCCCACCATAAAATTATTTTCGTTGCTACTTCATAACTGTAATGTTGCTACTGTTATGAATCGTCATGTAAATATCTGATATGCAGGATGTATTTTCATGGTTACAAATTGAACATAATTAAAGCATAGTGATTCATCACAAAAACAATATGTAATTATATATGTGTTTTCTGATGGTCTTAGGCGACCCCTGTGAAAGGGTTGTTCGACCCCCAAAGGGGTTGTGACCCACAGGTTGAGAACCGTTGCACTAGATGAAAGTGTACTTTCAGGCTACAAAGACACTCATGGCCTAGCTCATGGGCACATGCCCGGGCAAGCTGGGGAGAGAGGGGCATGTGCTCATCATGCATAAGATTCATTATCTTTTTTAAAAAAAATGTATTTTTATTGATTTCAGAGAGGAAGGGAGAGGGAGAGATAGAAACATCAATGATGAGAGAGAACCATTGATCAGCTGCCTCCTTCACACCCCCTACCAGGGATCGAGCCCGCAACCCGGGCATGTGCCCTTGACCTGAATTGAACCCGGGGCCCTTCAGTCCGCAGGCCCATGCTCTACCCACTGAACAAAACCGGCTAGGATGAGATTCATTATCTTAAGAAAGAAGCAATAACAACAACATCAAAACACTAATAGGGTTAAAACTGCTATTTTTCCTTCTTCTAGATGGAATGTGCTCCTATTTCCTCTGGGCTATTACCTCTGGGTATAAAGGGAAACAGACACCCACGATTTAGGAAATGACAGGCTTTAGAGAAACAGGAAACATAAAATACCTTAGAACTGAATGATTTTCCTATCAGGAAGCATTACCTTCACAAATGAAACACCAAGCACCAAGACCTTTCCCCAGTGACTGGAAAGCTAAAATGTAGGTCCCCTTGGGGTGACCTTGTGTTATGATAACCTTGCCAAACGAAAGTGCTCCCAGCACAGGCAAATGTTTGTGAGGCCCATTGTGGTAAGAAGTTCAGAGACTCCTGTTGATTTCCCCCACGTCCCTACATATGCACATCTTGCACCTGTCTCTGTACCTATGGGGTTTGTTTGCTCTCGTTTATTGGGTTTGGGGACTTCTGCCCCATATGTGTTTTTTCCCATTTCTGCAATGAGGCTGTAAGACCGGTGTTTTAGTTCTCCACCTAACACTAGTCACAAATGTACTGTAAGAACTATAGGAATCAGCGTATCAGTCAGGATCCCAGTAGGAAACAGAATCCAACCCATACGATTCAAATCAAGAGACTTTAATGAAGGGACCCTCTGCTGGGTTATGAGAACAAATAAGGGGTGTTGAGGCACCCAGAGATTAGCATGGCAAGGAGCCCTTACCCTCTGTAGGCCTGAGGAGAAAATGGGAAAGATATAGAACCCTGGGGGAGCTGGCATATGGAGGAGAGGGCATCCAGTAGGAGCTGTAGTCCCAGAAGATCTCAGCTACTGTCAGAGAAGAGAGGGAGCAAAAGGAATACCTACTTCTACTTGTTCTCCTTGTGTTTTCCTATCTCATGTCTGCTCCTCTCACTGACCAAACCCAACCAGAGCATGGGGTAAGGGAGGCTAACCATTCAGGGCAGAGAAGGGTAGAGAATGGAATGAGGTAGGAAAGAGGGGTAGTAACAGACAATAACCCTTACACCAGTAAAGACCTCAGGGCTTTCTGTGCTCAGCCATGCCCACCACAATGCTTGAATGTAGTAGGGCTCAAGATGTATTCTAGAGCAGTCATTAAAAAAAGCAAGAGAATAGAGAAAATCCATGGAATATTGGCATCTGTGTGTTCTTTGTTATTGCTTTTAATCTTCTGCGCCAGTCTTTGTTTTCCTAACTCTTCTTTCCTCATCTAAAACTGTCCTTTGATATTTGTACTAATCCCAGCCTCCCTCCCCCACTGAGAACGAGCCCAGACCAAGGACAAGTTGGTCAACTTTCTAGACCTCGGTTTTGTCTCTAAAAATGTTGGGCATGGACCAGGTGCCCCCCCCCCCGTTCTCTTTCAAATGTAAAATAAAGGTCAACCAGTCCTTGCTTGCTAACATTGTTAAAGTAATACAAAGAAGAAGATGGAGATGGGGAGATAAAAGTTATTCATGTTGAAAGGGACAGAAGAATAAACAGAGATAGCTAAAGTGATTTGGGGAATTGTGGATTTTTATGGAGCTTTGAAATCTCTGATAACACTCAGTGAAACTGTTCTGGATGTGGCTGTGTCAGGGGAGGGAGTGCTCAAAAGCAAATTCAAGCCATTAAATTTCAACTCTCCTTTTCCCAGGAATACCGAATTTCTCCTGAAGCTGTGAAACCTTCAAAGTTACATGAGATCGGCTATAGTTTACTGACGATTTTCTCTTCATTACTGATCAGCCACTGGCCAAAAAAGTAAGACAGCTTTCACATTTCAGAGAACCTGAATATCTGTTTCTTTTACAACGAATACAGTGAAAGGGACGCAGCGCAGCAATCCTTCTCAAGTACTCAAAAATAGAATTGGGGAAAAGAAGGTTTAATCCAAATTATCTTAAATTTCTTTAAATCACAGTCTTCTCGGAGAGTTGCTGTGGTTTCCTGCTTCAACAGTGCTTGGAATAAACCCAGAGCTTGACCATCCCAGCCTGCTGCCCAGGCCAGCCTTCTGCCTCTCCTTAGCTGCCCACCATGACCATGACTGGGTCCACCTCGCAGGTGGGCCAGAACTACCACCAGGACTCAGAGGCTGCCATCAACCACCAGATCCACCTGGAACTCTATGCTTCCTACGTCTGCCTGTCCATGTCTTACTACTTTGACTGTCATGATGTGGCTTTGAAGAACTTTGCCAAATATTTTCTTCACCCATCTCATGAGGAGAGGGAACATCTGAGAGGCCAATGAAGCTGCAGAACCAGCGAGGTGGCCAAATCTTCCTTCAGGATATCAAGAAACTAGGCTGTGATGACTGCGAGAATGGGCTGAAGGCAATGGAATAAGTGTTACACTTGGGAAAAATGTGGATCGGTCCCTACTGGACTTATACAAACTAGCTGCTGACCAAAAGGACCCTCATTTGTGTGACTGCACTGGGACTCACTACCTGAATGAGTAGGTGAAATCCATCAAAGAATTGGGTGACCACGTAACCAACTTGCACAGGTTGGAGGCCCCTGAAACTGGCATGGCAGAGTATCTCTTTGACAAGCACACCCTGGGAGACAGCCACGAGCGCTAAGCCTTAGGCTGGCTTCCCATAGCCTCGAGGGTGACTCCCTGGTCACCAAAGCAGTACGTGCATATGAGGGTCACCTCAATAAATGTATTTGAAAAAAATTAATTAATTAATCCCAAAGAAGGTAAATAAAAGGAAAGACAACAATGCTCAGATAGGACAAATAGTAAACAGACTGCAAGATGGTAGGTTAAAAGATATACCACACTAACACTAAAGCTGGAGTGGCTATATTAATATTAGACAAAGTAGATTTCCAAACAAAACAAACATATTACCAAGGATAAGGAAGGCCATTTCATAATGATTAAGAAATCAATTAATCAAGAGAACTTTACAACTTAAAAAAGTTATGCACCTAAGAACAAACTTCAAAACACACGAAGTAAAACTAATAGCATTGCAAAAAGGAAGAGGCATATCCATAATCATAGTTCAAAGTTTTAAAACCACCCCTCTCAAATAACTGATAGAATAAGTAGGTAGGAAATCAACAAGAATATAGATTTAAACACTTTCACCATTATGACCTAATTGAGAACACTCCACTCAGCAATAGCAAAATACACATTCTTTTCAAGTACACATGGAATATTTATCAAGATAGACCATATTCTGAGCCACAAAACAAGCCTCTACAAACTTTAAAGGATCCAAGTTATAAAAAGTATGTCCTCTGGCCCTAGCCATTTTGGCTCAGTGGATAGAGCGTTGGCCTGCAGACTGAAGGGTCCCAGGTTTGATTTCTGTCAAAGATACATGCCCGGGTTGTGGGCTCAATCCCCAGTACGGGGCATGCAGGAGGCAGCTGATCAATGATTCTCTCTCATCATTGATGTTTCTATCTTTCCCTCCCTCTCCCTTCCTCTCTGAAATCAATTTTTAAAAATCAAAAAAAAAATTTTTTTTAAGTATGTCTTCTAACCACAGTGGAATTTCCTTTAAAATCAGTAATGAAAAAATCTCTGGAAAATCCCTAAAATTTTGGAAACTGAATAACACACATCTGGATAGCCCATGTTATCCAGGGTCAAAGTAGAAATTAAAAGAGAAAGTAAAAAGTATTTTGAACTGAATAAAAATAAAAGAACAACATCAATTAGGGGGGAGTTTATAGCACCTAACACCAATATTAGAAAAGAAGAAAAGTCTCAAATCAATTACCTTAGTTTTTAACCTTAAAGAATTGGAAAAAAGAGAATAATTTAAACAGAAGAAAGTAAATAATATAAAAGAGGACATCAATAAAACTGGAAAAAGAAAAATGATAAGATAAAAACAATGAAACCAAAGCCTATTTTTGAAAAAGGTCAATATAATTGATTAAACTCTACTGACTAGGAAAAAAGGAAAGAAAACGCAATTACCTATATCCAAAATAAAAGGGGATAACGTGAGAGATTCTACAGATATTAAAAGGAATAAGAGACTGTATAAATAATTTTATTCCATTATATTCAACAACTTGGATGAAATTGAAAAATTAAAAGATACAAAGTATTGAAAACTCATTCAAGAAGAAATAGATAATGTGAAATTTCCTATATCTATATAAAAGAAATTGAATTGATAGTTAAAAACCTTCTCACACAGGAAACTCCAGGCCCAGATAGCTTTCCTGGTAAAGTCTACCAAATATTAATAAGAAAGCATTCTCTAGACCAAAGAAAGGCTAAAGGAGTATATTACTACCAAACCAGCACTGCAGGAAATGTTAAAGGGAGTGCTTTAAAAAGAAAAAAAAATTGAGAAAGGAATACAGGTATAAGGAAAACCCTATCAATAACAGCCTTAAATGTGAATGGATTAAATGCTCCAATCAAAAGACAGAGTAACTGAATGGATAAGGAAACATGACCCACATATATGCTTTCTTCAAGAGACCCACCTCAGAACAAAAGATTCACACAGACTGAAAGTGAAAGGATGGAAAAAATTTTCCATGCAACTAAAACGTTTTTGCACAGCAAAGAAAACTATCAACAAAACAAAAAACAACTCACTGCCCTGACTGGTTTGGCTCAGTGGATAGAGCATTGGCCTGCGGACTGAAGGGTCCCAGGTTCGATTCCAGTCAAGGGCATGTACCTTGGTTGCGGGTACATCCCTGGTAAGAGGTGTGCAGGAGGCAGCTGATTGATGTTTCTCTCTCATCAATGTTTCTAACTCTCTGTCCCTTTCCCTTCCTCTCTGTAAAAAAAAAATCAATAAAATATATTTTAAAAAATTATTTGAAAACAACTCACTGGATGGGAGAACATATTCACCAATGATACATCTGATAAGGGGTTAATATCCAAAATTTATAAAGAACATGTGAAACTGGCCAGCGAGTGTGGCTCAGTGGTTGAGCGCAGACCTATGAACCAGGTGGCAAGGTTCTATTCCCGGTAAGGACACATGCCCAGGTTGCAGGCTCAATCCCCAGTAGGGGGCCTGCAAGAGGCAGCTGATTGATGTTTATATCTCTCTCTACTTCTCCCTTCCTCTCTGAAATCAATAAAAATATATTTTTTTAAAAAGAGAACATATAAAACTCAACACCAAAAAAACAATCTGATTTAAAAATGGGCAAAGGATGTGAATAGATGCTTCTTCAAAGAGGACATGCAGATGGCCAATAAGTATGAAAAGGTGCTCAATGCCAGTGATCATCAGAGAGATGGAAATTAAAAGCACAATGAGGTACCACCTCACACCTGCCAGATTGGCTATCATCCATAAATCAACAAGCGACAAGTGCTAGAGAGGATGTGGAGAAAACGGAACCCTCGTGCACTGCTGTTGGGAATGCATACTGGTGCAGCCACTGTGGAGAACAGTATGGAGTTTCCTCAAAAAATTAAAAAATGGAACTGCCTTATGGCCTAGTGATTCCACTTCTGGGAATATATCCAAAGAAACCTGAAACAATAATTAGAAAGGATATATTCACCCTTATTCTCATTGTAGCCTTATTTACAATAGCCAAGATTTTGAAGCAGCCAACGTACTTTTCACTAAATGAGTGGATAAAAAAGCTGTAAAAAAGTAGTATCTCTTACCCTTTGAGACAACATGGAGGGACCTGGAGAGCATTATGCTAAGTGAAATAAGCCAGTCACAGAAAGTCAAGTATCACATGATCTCATATGTGAGGAGGGTGGTAAAAGTTTAACCAAAGAATGTATATGCATATATGCATAGCCTATTGACACAGACAATAGTTGGGGAAAGGCCTGGTACTTCAACCTATGGTAGACAAGTAACCTTCTAAGGATCTTTAAAACTCCATGCCTGTCTGCAGTCAGTACCTGGATCAAGGTGAGCAAGAGGTGTGTCCCCACTGAAACACAGAGGCCACCAGACATGCCAGGCTGAGGTAGGGAGGGACAGCCCCCACCCTGCTTACCAAGGGATGCTTCAGGGGACACACAGCCAACCCTGCTCTCCCCACACTCACCCCCAGGCCCTTCCCAGGGACAGAGGGCTCCAGCTGGTGGGCTGAGGTGGTGAAGGGGAGGCCAAGTGTGGTTTGGGGTACCAGGGGCAGCAGAGAATACTGATGAGAACCCACCCCAAGTAGATGGAAGAGGGGGGACTTCCCTGAGCTGAGGACCCAAGCTCTTTGCACATGCCCCATTGTCCCTTCAGATAGCGTTTCTAAAACACAAACTAAAAAATAAAATCATTACAAATTTGCAGACAGTGGCCACATAGCATTGAACCCCAGACATGGGGCCCTTCTGAGCATGGGCCCTGTGCCATTGCATTGGTCACATGCCCATGAAGCAGTGATGGCGAACCTTTTGAGCTCGGCGTGTCAGCATTTTGAAAAACCCTAATTTAACTCTGGTGCCGTGTCACATACAGAAATTTTTTGATCTTTGCAACCATAGTAAAACAAAGACTTATATTTTTGATATTTATTTTATATATTTAAATGCCATTGAACAAAGAAAAATCAACCAAAAAAATGAGTTCGCGTGTCACCTCTGACACGCGTGTCATAGGTTCGCCATCACTGCCATGAAGCTGGCCTTGCCAGCCAACCCTGAAATGGGAGGGTGAAGACAGACCAGCACCAATGGCAACCTATCCAGCCTCCACACTCCCTTAGGAATGGAGTCGGTCCCCTCCACCTTCAGAATCTGCACCTTGATTATTTCTCCAATCTAAACTCTACAGGGGACCCCTGCCACAACTCGTAAGTTAGAGTCAAACTGAACTACCAGCAGCTGCTTAGAGCACAAGGTTCTCTCTCACATGCCCTTTGCTCTGCTTGTCTGGGATGCTTCCACCTTTGACTACCTCCCACACCCCTCCAGCCCCCACCCACCCATTCCACTTGTTTCCCCTCACTAACTTCATCTTTCAGGTGAATACTCCCATGGTCGGCAAACTGCTGCTCGCAAGCCACATGCGGCTCTTTGGCCCCTTGAGTGTGGCTCTTCCTAAGCCTTAGGAGTACCCTAATGAAGTTAATAACAATGTACCTACCAATATAGTTTAAGTTTAAAAAATGTGGCTCTCAAAAGAAATTTCAGTCATTGTACTGTTGGTATTTGGCTCTGTTGACTAATGAGTTTGCCGACCACTGCTCTAGATGTCTCAGGCATTCTTCGGTGTTCCATGCCATACTGCGTTGTTACTGCCTGTAGAAATTAAAGGTAACTGCTACCAGCCTGTTCTCACAGTAGCTGTAAACTCCAAGAAGACAGAGATGGCATCTTGTTCGCTACTCTATCTTTTTTTATGGTTTTTCCCCCAATTTATTTCAGAGAGAGGAAGGCAGAGGGAGAGAGAGATAGAAATATCAATGATGAGAGAGAATCAGCGATCGGCTGCCTCCTGCATGCCCCACACTGGGCATGTGCCCTGACCAGGAATCAAATCACGACCTCCTGATTCATAGGTTGACGCTCAACCACTGAGCCACAGCAGCTGGGCTTGCTATGAGATCTTTAGTGCTTGGCAGAGTATTGGCAAGAGTAGGAAACAGTGATACTCATTAAATGGGTGACCAGTTCAAGCTGGAAGACTCCCAGTAGGCTGTTGTGAGAAAACCATCTGTCCAAGTATCTTATGACTAAACATTCTGTCATACACAACACCACTTCCTTTTGTGGCATTGTTTATGTATCTGTCAGAAAATATTAAGTGGTTGAAGTTTACAGGCCTGTCTTCAGATGAGTGTTGTGCTATCACCACAGCCTCTTATTTCTTCAGTTGAATTTATATCTTAAACTTTTAACAGAATATCCTCTCTCCCAGCCTTCATTTGCTTCAAAGGTATTATGAGAACTGCAGGTGGTGGTGACCCCAGAGTTATGATTCTGAAAGGCCCGTGGATGATCAGTGCAGGATTCTGCAAACCCGGCTGTGCACAGGTTGAGGTTCTCTGGGCAAGTCAGCAGATGCTTAAAGGCTTTCGGCTTAGAAACTCTTTAAATATAAAAATAAATAAAATGGACATCAGTTATATCTGCTCCAGCTGAGTACTCAGACATAAAAGCCTTTCATTTTCTGGGAATCCTGGAGAGTCCACTTGGGATGCACCTGATTTATTTTTCATTGGCTCCTAAGAAATAGATAAAAATTAGGCAACTGAGCAGCACGTGGAGGGAAGGGGAGTCGGAAGTCTGAATTCTGACAGTAGGGAGGGCGCTGCTTTGTGCTCTGAGGTCAGAATTCAGACCCGCAGCAAGGGCTGAAGCAGGCAGCAGTGCTCTGAGCTTCCTGCCATCCGGCATTCACACTGACTTGGCTTTGCGGCCAACAGTGAAAAGCTAGGTTAGGTTTTTCAAATTGTGCCTTGTATGAATTTGCTTGGTGTCTGAAGGCTATTTTGAAACTATATGTAGGCTTCTGGTACTCTTGCAACTTTTTACTTTTAAAAAATATTTTAGCTTGTTCAGTGAGTACAACTTCTGAAATAATTCACTTCTTCTCTTTTTAGATAACAATGTAATTTTTACCCAACAGCAATGTCTTTTTCTTTTAAAGTAAACTTTGCCTATAAAGTAAAGAAAACCATGATCATGGAATTCCCTGGAGGAATAATACATGTTATAGGTGGTCCGGCTGGTGTGGCTCAGTGGTTGAGCATTGACCTTTGAACCAGGAGATCATGGTTCGATTCCCAGTCAGGGCACATGCCCGGGTTGTGGGTTCGATCTGTAGTAGGGGGTGTGCAGGAGGCAGCCAATCAATGATTGTCTCTCATCATTGATGTTTCTATCTCTCTCTCCCTCTCCCTTCCTCTCTGAATTCAATAAAAATATTTTTTAAAACAAAACAAAAACAAAAATATAACTACATGGACAGAGAAACATTTGTAACTTCCATAGATTATTTTGTTTCTCTAATACTTGTTTATTATTCATGTTTTTAAATGTCTCTCCCTACCTGTAATACTATCAGTCACTGACTACACATGTTTCTTTGAGAACATGAACACAGAACCATTAAGAGCATACACAGCCTCTGTAGCCAGACTGCCTGGATTCAAGTGTGGACTCCATCTGGATCACTAGCTGTGAGCCTCTAGGTCTCTCTGAGCCTTTGCTTTCTCATCTATAAAAAGGGGCTAGCAGAAACGCCAGTCAGAAAGGATATATGCACCCCTAGGTTCATAGCAGCACAATTCACCATAGCTAAGATTTGGAAACAGCCTAAGTGCCCATCAGCAGATGAGTGGATTAGAAACCTGTGGTACATCTACACAATGGAATACTATGCTGCGGTAAAAAAAAAAAAAGGAACTCTTGCCTTTTGCAACGTCATGGATGGAACTGGAGAGCATTATGCTAAGTGAAATAAGCCAGTCAGAGAAAGATAAATGCCACATGATCTCACTCATTTGTGGATTATAGAGACCAACATAGACTGATGAAAAGGGACAGACCCAAAGACTGAGAAACAGCGATCAGGCTATCAATCCCCAGAAGGAAAGTAGGGGAGGGCGGGGGTAAGGGGAAGAGATCAACCGAAGGACTTGTATACATGTATATAAGCCAAACCAATGGACATGGACAACAGGGGGAGGGGAGCATGAGTTTGTGTGTGGGGGGGAGGTTGGGGGTTAATGGGGGGGATGAGGACACATTTGTAATACCTTAACTAATAATAATAATTAAAAAAAAAGATTTGGAAACAGCCTAAGTGCCCATCAGCAGATGAGTGGATTAGAAAACTGTGGTACATATACACAATGGAATACTATGCTGCAGTAACAAAAAAAGGAACTCTTGCCTTTTGCAACAGCATGGATGGACCTGGAGAGCATTATACTAAGTGAAATAAGCCAGTCAGAGAAAGATAAATACACATGATCTCACTCATTTGTGGACTATAGAGACCAACATAGACTGATGAACAGGGACAGATCCAAAGACTGAGAAACAGCGATCAGGCTATCAATCCCCAGAAGGAAAGTAGGGGAGGGCGGGGCTAAGGGGAAGAGATCAACCGAAGGACTTGTATACATGTATATAAGCCAAACCAATGGACATGGACAACAGGGGGATGGGAGCATGAGTGTGCGGGGCGGGGGGGGGGGAGGTTGGGGGTTAATGGGGGGGGGGATGAGGACACATTTGTAATACCTTAACTAATAAAAAAAAAAGGAAAAAAATGCTGTTTTTTAAAACAGAAAAAAAAAAGGGGGATAGCAATAATACCTACTTCAGGGTTACATGAGTCAATATGCTTATAAAGTACTTATAGCAGTACCTTACATATATTTGGTGCTATAGAAGTATTAGATAGTAAACTCATTATCTTCTAATATATCACTGGAATGTTAATATTTGATCAAGACTCTCTCCATACACACACACACACACACACACACACACACACACACACACACACACTAGAGGCCTGGTGCACGAAATTCATGTGGGGGGGGGGGGGACCATCAGCCCAGCCTGCACCCTCACCAATCTGGGATCCCTCTCACAATTCAGGACTGCTGGCACCCAACTGCTCGCCTGCCTGCCTGACTGATTGCCTCTAACAGCTTCTGCCTGCCAGCCTGATCATCCCCTAACCACTCCCCTGCCAGCTTAATCGATGCCTAACTGCTCCCCTGCTGGCCCAATTGCCCCTAACTGCCCTCCCTTGCCATCCTGGTTGCCCCTAACTGCCCTCCCCTGCCGGCCTGATCTCCCCTAACCGCCGCCACCCTGCTGTGTGGATCCTGGGTGCAGAATGATATATGATTGATAGATAGATGATAGATAGATAGATAGATAGATAGATAGATAGATAGATATTGAAGTTGATATACAAGCTGGCCTCCTAAGATTAGGTTTTTTAAAAGTTAAAAAAAATAAATAAAAATAGCACTGAAAGTTCACATTGCTTCTCACAAGGGAAACACAATGTCCTGGTTAAAGTAGTGAAATGTGATTAAGAAAGAGTGTCCTGCAATCAATGATTCTCTCTCATTATTGATGTTTCTTTCTCCCTCTCCCTCTCTCTTCCTCTCTGAAATCAACAAAAATATTTTTTAAAAAGACAATGAAATTTTTAAAAAAGAAAGAAAGAAAGGCTGCCCGGCCCATCAATATCCTGTTCGTTCATCTCTGACTCTAAGTGGCAGTGCCGCACAGTGGTGGAAATCTGTTCCTGCACCTCAGTCACCTTAACTTTCCTTAGTCCTGATCACCACGCAGAAGTGCCTCACACAGCAGGACAGCAGGATTCAGCTCTGTCTCCATTCCCCAGGGCCAGCCTTCCAGCTGTTTCAGACTCAGTATAGGAGCACACTCCTGGAGAAGTCATCTGGTCTGGTCCTGATAGGGCTGTCACTGAGGGCTGGGCCTCTTTTTCAGAGGACACAACTTCAGTAAGGAAGAAGATGTTAATGAACCAATGTGGGAGGCAGGCAGGGCACAGGACTGACAAGCCTGTGGTTGAGCAACAACCTATGAACCAGGAGGTCATGTTTTAATTCCCGATCGGGGCACATGCCCTGGCTGTGGGCTCGATCCCCAGTATGGGGCATGCAGGAGGCAGCAGATCAATGATCCTCTCTCATCATTGATGTTTCTCTCTCTCTCTGTTCCTCTCTGAAATCAATAAAAAAATATATTTTTGAAAAGACTGAGAAGTGTGAAGTCAGCTTCCTGAGTACTTCCAGGGCTGGCCAGTGAATAGGTGTCTGCTTATGGCTAAGGCTGGAGATCTAACAAGGAATTGCAGGGAAGGAGATGGAGGGACCCTTGTTCCTGATGCAAAATTTCCTGCTCCCTCCCAGAAGTCTACCGGGACTAGGTCACCAGAAGTAAAAGTTGGCTTTGCCAAGTTAAATGAGAGCTCATGACATTTTTCTCCTGGGCTTGCCTCTCAGTGGCTTAATTTAAAAAAAAAAAACCAAAATACCTCTTCCACAAGGATCTAGTTCTGCAAGTGTGGTGAGCAGCTGTTTGGTTCTTCCACTAGAGAAAAATAAATATTGCCCTAACCGGTTTGGCTCAGTGGCTAGAGCGTTGGCCTGCGGACTTAAGGGTCCCAGGTTCGATTCCGGTCAAGGGCATGTACCTTGGTTGCAGGCACATCCCCAGGAGGGGGTGTGCAGGAGGCAGCTGATCAATGTTTCTCTCTCAATGACGTTTCTAACTCCCTGTCCCTCTTCCCTTCTTCTCTGTAAAAAAATCAATAAAATATATTTTTAAAATAAAATATTTAAGCTACAATAGGACACACTATAGTAAAAATAATAGCTTTTCTCAATTCTAAGTAAAATCAACATTTCAGAAAGAGGTCCACGTTTTCCCTGAACTTTATATACCCACTGTCATATCACTGCATTCCCCACCCTACCCTCAGGATCAAATTATTCCTATTTGATGAGGCCTTAGACGCACTAAACAAGTTTCCTAGATTCATATTACTATTTTATGTAAACATCTACAAGTAATTTGGGCAAATAAAAATGGCTGGAATCTTCGATGTACTTTTCTCTCTTTTATTTATGCTATTCCTTCTAAGCTGGGAGGTCCTTGTTGCCTGCATGTGCCAGATGCCGGGGGACCCCATAAGACTGAAAGTTGCTTCAGCACCGTCATTATAGCACACAACTGACCCTTTCAAAATAGCTCTCTGTCACCAAGAATGCTCCTACACCTGATACTGGATAAGTTGTTTACATACTATTTTCCAGAGTCAATCCCAGTCCAACTCCACTCGTGCCACATTTTACAGCCAGCACATGGCAGCCTGGAGTTCAAAGATTGTCGCTCTACTGGGTCTTCCCTAGAATCAGGGATCTTCTTCATCACTGGTCAGACCAAGACAAGCTGCTCAGGTTGTTCCATCATAGCACTTGGCTCTGCTCCCACACTAGGGATAATCCAGGGGTACGCTTACCACATGAAGAGTTCCATTGTTAAGGAAACATCTGTTCCTTAAAGTTCTCAAAGAGAAAGATAATGAGGCACAAGCTTATATCTTCTAAGACAGTGGTTCTCAACCTCTGGCCCTTTAAATACAGTTCCTCATGTTGTGACCCAACCATAAAATTATTTTCGTTGCTACTTCATCGCTGTCATGTTGCTACTGTTATGAATCGTCATGGAAATATCTGATATGCAGGATGGTCTTAGGCGACCCCTGTGAAAGGGTCGTTCGACCGCCAAAGGGTTCGAGACCCACAGGTTGAGAACTGCTGTTCTAAGATATGATTGAGGTGATAAGTTTTTATATGCCCATGTTTATCCAAATAATTTAACAGATATGCAGTAGTAGAACATCCTATTCCAGCATGATTTAAGTAGTTAGCTAATATCCTAGAAATCATTTTTTGGCTACTCTTTAAGAAAATAACTGACTGTTAATTCTCTCTCTGACTTCTAACCACTGAATCATTTGTTCAAGGTTGTCAGCTGAATGAATGTAGAAAATGTTCCATTTGGAGAGGTCAAGGTTAAAACATAATTCAGCATCAGATTTACTCAGCTCTAGTGTAGAATTATCTGTTCCCACTTTTCTTAACTCTTGCCAGAAGAAGCAAAAAAAAAAAGTGATATTCTAGTTATTTCATTTTAGTTATATTCAGAGGAAGGGTGAGTTAAGAATGTATCTGACATCCAGTAGCGAATCAGCCAGAACAATGCCTAGCACATAGTAGGTGCTTAATGAGTATTTGATATTGAAACCATCTACTTAGTGACAGCAAATTTAGTGGCAGACATGGCATCAGGATGCTGAGCCCCAGAGTGTGCCTTCTGCTGCTTTAGGCACTCTGTTCTCACACATTGGTTTATTTTTACAGGCACGCATTTAAATACATGTTTTCATCTATCATTTTAACATCCAGCCAACTGTGCATAATGTTTAATGACATCCTATTAACAAAGAAACACTTTTAGAAGAATCACAGGGAAGTAACAACTGCTGCTTTTCTCCCCGGCACCTGCTAGAAGGTTTCTTGATGGGGCAAATTAGACAACATTGCCTGCTCACTTCCAGTGCCCACAGACTGAATATCAGGAGGCAAGTATCTTTTGCTATAACTTGACCCTCAAAATGACAGTCCTGGCTTTAGGTATGGTGAGAACAAGGCATCAATAACACCATCTTTACCTCTGATTGGCTGCTTATGGCCTGAAGACTCACTATCAGGAACTTTTCCTTAAGTTAAGCATTTCTCTTTCCTCTTTCCTCTCTCTCTCTCGCTCTCGCTCTCGCTCTCACTCTCCCCTCTAGAACCGGTATGCACAGCAGACAGTAAAGTACAAAGAGGACAGGACAAAACTGGCCAAACATAGGAAGGTTTGCTCACAGAATTGATCTGCTTCACTGTGGGTTCACTTTTGGAACTGACAGGGGAAAAAATAGAATTTGGGGGACCAGCTAGAGTTGTAAAAAATATGAATCATGCTCTGTTAACCGTGACTGTCTTGTTCTGATGAAAGAAAGTGCATTCTAACCTGGCTGGGAGTTGCAAGCAGGACTGAGGAGCACCTGGAAATGCGGCCCATCCTCCCCATCTGGGAACTGTCTATGGTCATGGAAAGATGAACAACCTTGTTGCAGAAACTAGAGGCGCCAGCCCTTTGCACACCCCCAGCCTTGCATACCCCCAGCCCGCATTGCCTGTAAACTGCTCATTCTGTATACCCATTCTTATCTCTTTTGCCTACTTCCCCTTTTACTTTTATTCCTTCTACCCAATTCAAGCCGCTGGCTTATGGGGGGTAGAGAGCAGATTTTTGTGGCTGACCTGTTCTCTCCCTGCTGCCGGCAGGATTGGAATAAACGCTCATATAGGATTCAACCCTGTCTCTGATGAATTGGCTCAAGTTGTGACAAGCAGCATGGACCCATTGATTGTCCAGTTTCAAAACTGGTAGACGTACCTGGTGGAACATTTGACTGCAGCTGTCATTGTTTCCATAGAGTCAGGGTCTGTTCCAAGCTGCACAGTATCAAAGGGGCTGGTGGGGATGGTGTGAGTGTGGGCACGTGGAGGCTAAGGATCTCTGTACATCTATGGCGGAGCCCACTAAGAATGAGGACACTACCTCACAGCCCCATTGGGTGGAATTGCTTCCAGGAACTTCCAACATCAACTGACGTGGTTCACTCACTGTAGAGTAACACACGATTGACAATGAGAACAATCTTTCCAGGTCCTTGCTCACTCGTCAGGAGAGTAGCTTCTCCATTTCATAGATTTAGAGACATGATCCTCTACAAGGTTTGAAGCAAACCACACACTTTCAATCTTTGCAATTCTCCAATTCTCCAACGTTAGTTCAGCACTCAAGGGAGTCAGTTGGCTGTGGAGAGAGAAAGTGAGAGCCTTTCTGGCAGTGGGGGGGGGGGAGCCCCAAATGACAATAGAGCTTTCCAGAATGAGAAACCATAGTTGAAACATGGGTTTGGAGCTCAATCCAGGCCTCTGCTGATGTGGAGATGCAGAAACAACATCCAGAATTCCTGACATGGCAACTGCTTTTGTTCCCAAACCAATAGTGAGTGCTGTCCAACTTTGTGGGAGAGTTAGCCTAGGCATCACTAGAAAAGGAAAAATCTACAAACATTTTGCTGGGCTTGAAAGATGGGGTTTTGGCAATGGAATATTTGGTTCCAGCAAGAAAAAATAAATTGCTCATTTTTTCTGTCATCTCACAGGAACTCTGAGAATTCTGGAGTCCTGTTTGGTACTGGGAGATTTTAAACAAAACCAAAACCTTCCTCCACCTGAATCTGGTGATAGAGGACTGGTTGGTTCCAAATGACACAGGAACTCTTGTCCTTGTCTTTAAAAATATGCTTCTTTCACTGAGATAAGATTCAATGTGTGCAGTTAGGTAACTTATCCTTCTTTTAGAGGTTTTGGTGATGGCTGTGATCTCACTGATAACAATTATGTACAGTAGTATTTTTCTAAAGATACTTTAAGTAAAAAGTGTCCAGTATCAAGTAAGTTTGTGAAATGCTGCATCATTTACTTTTTAAATTTTTTAAAATTGTTTCCATTGATTTCAGAGAAGAAGGGAGAGGAAGAGATAGAAACATCAATGATGAGAAAGAATCATGGATCAGCTGCCTCCTGCACACCCCACACTGGGGATAGAGCCCACAACCTGGGCATGTGCCCTCATTAGGAATCAAACTGTGACCTCCGGGTTCATAGGTGGATGCTCAAACACCAAGCCATGCCAGCTGGACTACTTTTTAAATTTTTCAATTACATTTTACTTTCTTTTTTTTTACAGTTTACTTTCAATACTATTTTGTATTAGTGACAGGTGTACAGCATAGTGGTTAGACAACCATATACCTTCCAAAGTAATCCCCGGGATATTTCCAGTACCCACCTGGCACCTACATAGTTATTACAACATTATTGACTATAGTCCACTGCTGTAATTTACATCCTTGGGACTATTTTGTAACTGCCAATTTGTACCCTAATCCCTCCACCTCTTCCACCTGGTCCCCACCCACCTCTCCTCTGGTACCAACCAGTCCACTTATTGTGCCTATCAGTCTGTTTCAGTTTTGTTTGTTTTTTATTTTGTTCTTTAAATTCCACATATAAAGAATTCAGCCGAAACCGGTTTGGCTCAGTGGATAGAGCGTCAGCCTGCGGACTGAGAGGTCCCGGGTTCGATTCCGGTCAAGGGCATGTACCTGGGTTGCGGGCACATCCCCGGTGGGGGATGTGCAAGAGGCAGCTGATTGATGTTTCTCTCTCATCGATGTTTCTAACTCTATCTCTCTCCCTTCCTCTCTGTGAAAAATCAATAAAATATATTTTAAAAAAAAGAATTCATATGCTATTTGTCTTTGTCTGACATCATTTACATTTTAAATAGCAAATTAAAGGCTGGGAGATGGGCATCATTAAGAATCCTGGGTGATGGGCAAAGGACCTAAATAGACACTTTTCAAAAGAGGACATACAGAAGGCCCAGAGACATATGAAAACATGCTCAAAGTCACTAATCATCCGAGAGATGCAAATCAAAATGACAATGGGATACCATCTCACACCTGTCAGACTGGCTATCATCAACAAATCAGCAAACAACAAGTGCTGGCGAGGATGCGGAGAAAAAGGAACCCTGGTGCACTGCTGGTGGGAATGCAGACTGGTGCAGCCACTATGGAAGACAGTATGGAGTTTCCTCAAAAAGTTAAAAATGAAACTCCCATTTGACCCAGTGATCCCACTACTAGGAATATATCCCAAGAAACCAGAAACACTAATCAGAAAGGATATATGCACCCCTATGTTCATAGTAGCACAATTTACAATAGCTAAGATTTGGAAACAACCTAAGTGCCCATCAGCAGATGAGTGGATTAAAAAACAGTGGTACAGCCCTAACTGGTTTGGGTCAGTGGATAGAGCGTCGGCCTGCAGACTGAAAGGTCCCAAGTTCGATTCCGGTCAAGGGCATGTACCTTGGTTGTGGGCACATACCCAGTAGGGGGTGTGCAGGAGGCAGCTGATTGATCTTTCTCTCTCATCGATGTTTCTGACTCTCTATCCCTCTCCCTTCCTCTCTGTAAAAAAAATCAATAAAATATATTTTTTAAAAAAACAGTGGTACATCTACACAATGGAATACTACACTGCTATAAAAAATAAGAGCTTTTACCATTTGCAACAGCATGGACGGAGCTGGAGAGCATTATGCTAAGTGAAATAAGCCAGTCAGAGAAAGATAAATACCACATCATCTCACTCATATGTAGGATATAAGGATCAACATAAACTGATGAACAAAAGCAGATCCAGAGACGAATGGCAGGGGAGGCGGGGCGATTACAGAGCAACCAAAGGACTTGCATGCATGCATATTAGCATAACCAAGGGATACAGACTCTGGGGCAGTGGGGGCTTGCCCTCAGGGGTGGGAATGGCTGTGGGGGTGGTCAATCGAGGAAAAAGGAGACATATGTCAAACTTTAGACAATAGTAAAAAGAATCCTGCGTGAATTTAACTTGGCTTGTCAACAACTTATTTGATAACACAACCCTGTCAAGGTATAATTTTCCAAAAGGTAAATATCATGACTGTCAGACAAACGTAGTGACCCTATATCAAACATTTACTTAACACAAAGAGGTATTTAATTTGTTAATGAGAGTATGTATCAGTGAGATGGTAACGCTGGTTCAAGGAAGGATCTGAGAAGTCACTGAAAGAAAGAATGCTGAAATAAGCCTGGCCAGTGTTGCTCAGTGGTTGAGTGTTGACCTATGAACCAGGAGGTCACAGTTCGGTTCCCAGTCAGGGCACATGCCTGGGTTGTGGGCTCAATCCCAAAGGGGGCATGCAGGAGGCAGCAGATCCATGATTCTCTCTCACTATTGATGTTTCTATCTCTCTACCCTCTCCCTTCCTTTCTGAAATCAAGAAAAATATATTTTTAAAAAAGAATGCTGAAATAAAATAGCTAAATTTCTGAAATATAAAATGGGTAAATGTCCTACAGTGCAATAAAACTAACTCTTGGGGTTATCTTTTTCATCATTCAGAAATTATTGGCCCATCTACTGGGCAAAAATTATTGGCAACTTTTACACGTTAACGTGTAACTTTACAGAATACTTGCCTTAGACAAGAATAAATAGTAAGTCTAACAGTAGTTTGTTTCTCTAGAGCAAAGGTTGTCAAAGTGTGCCCCCAGACCAGCAGCACCAGCTGGGATCTTGTTAGAAGTGCAAGTTCTTGGGCTCCACTCAAGAACTACTGAATCAGAAAGTCTGGGATAGGACTCAGCACTCTGTTTCAACAAGCTCTCCAGGGGAGTCTGATGCATATGAAAGATTGAGAATCACTGATGTAGTCTGAGCATATTGACAATACACCAGCATGACTTTGCAAAGATATGCAGTCATCCTTTTGTTTACTCCTAAGTTTTGGATACATTTTCTTAACTTACTTTAGTATCACACTTTGGAAATGTGAATGTACAATGACTAAAACACATCCAGAAGTTTAGAAAACCATTGTTATTTTCATTCCATCCTCCTTCAAGTAATAGTTGAAGTCACACCTTCTCCAAAAAACATTCTAACCCTTTGGATCCTTTCTAATCTCTCTTCTCCTTGACCTTCTATGAACTCTTAATTTACACAGTTTAACCATTAGTTTAACACAGGGCTAATAGTTTTATGTGTGTTTTTACCCTCACATTGAAAACTGAATGAAAGCAGCATCTTTTTTTGTGTCCTATTTTTTATTTTTTCAATCTCTGCTGTGTGTCTGGACCAGAAGGATATATTAAACATGAAATCACTGTCATTCCGACCAGCAATAGCTTTATTTATTTCTTCATTTCAACTTCCATATAATAACCTACAGAATAGTCTAGTTCAGTGCTTCTCAAACTACCTGCGGTAAAGGATCGGTATGGGTATTTTTCCCAATAGATGGCAGACCAATACTTTGTCAAAGTCAATACTATGCAGCAGTAAAAAAGAAGGATCTCTTACCCTTTGAGACAGCATGGAGGGACCTGAAGAGTATCATGCTAAGCCAGTCAGAGAAAGACAAGTATCACATGATCTCACTCATATGTGGAATCTAATGAACATCATATAAACTGTTGAACAGAGTAGATCTAGAGACATAGAAACATGGAACACAGTGAGGAATCTCAGAGGGAAGATGGCAGTTTGTGGGTGGGTGGGTGGGTGGAAAGAGATCAACCAAAGAACTTGTATGCATATATGCATAACTCATGGACACAGACAATGGGGTGGTGAAGGCCTTCGGGGGGTGAGCGGGGGGAGTAGGGTGGCAAGAAGGGATCAATGGGGAGAAAAGCGGGACGTATGTAATACTTTCAGCAATAAAGTCTTTTTTAAGGCGTTAAAAAGTGACATTACATATTGTAAAAGGTTCAATTCACTAAGAAGACATAACAATTCTAAATGTGCATGTACCAAAATCTGAAACAACTCAAAGGAGAAATGGGTACATTCATAGTACAGATGGAAACTATTTAACACTCCTGGCTTAGTACTTGATAGAATAAGCATACAAAAATTCAGCAAGGATATAAAAAACCTGAACAAAATTATCAATCACCTGGACCTAATGGACATTTATTTAAAGAAAATATCAGTTAGCAAAATTCTCTTTTTTAAAATATATTTTTTATATATTCGTGCACCGGGCCTCTAGTAATCTATAATTAGGGAGAAATGTGTAACATTAAATGCTTGTTTTAGTAAATAAGAGGGGTCTCAAATCAATCATCTAAGCTTCAACTTTAAGAAATTGAAAATAGAAGAGCAAAAATATAATCAATGGCTCTTCTTCACATTTGCCTTGGCATAGCCTGTGAACTTGTCTGTAGTAGAAAAGCTTTTCAAGGTCACTCATTTCATTTCAATATGTAGTTTCAATATGTAGTTTCTACTTTGCAACAAAATATACCCTATCAGTCAAATCCACATAACCAGTCTCATGTAAACTTTGATACACTGGAATTGAACCAACAAATGGTGAATGGGCCTCTGATAACCTGTCTGCATTATGGGATCCCACTTTTCTTTTTTTTAATATTTTTATTGATTTCAGAGAGGAAGGGAGAGGAGAGAGAGATAGAAACATCCATGATGAGAGAGAATCATTGGTTGGCTGCCTCCTGCACGCCCCAGATTGGGGATAGATTGAACTGTGACCTCCTGGTTCGCAGGTCGATGCTCAACCACTGAGCCATGCCGGCTGGGCAGAACCCCACGGCCCATGGTTTTCTCTCAGGAAACCATGAACACTGAGGAAGACACTCAACAGCCTTCTATACAGATGGACCAAATGAGGCCATCAGTGTCAGCCTGAATATTAACTGCTCAGAAAGCTTAACTTCTTTACTTTTTAAAGGAAAAACCCTCATATTTTATTTCCATTCCCCAGTGGAGCACCAACTCAGAAACGTCTAGGCTAGAGAACGAAGTGGCCAAAGGATGTAGTTAAGAAGCAGTTTCATCTCTGAGTTGCTCCGGTGGAAGTCACTCACAACTGACAGGATACACTGCGCCTGAAGTGAAACTCTGTAAAGGGTAGCTGTGTCTTTGGAGAACACGTTGTATTTTATGAAGTTGTCAACCAGTAGGTCTCTCTGTCTTCTTGTATGTTGTGTTGTGACTATCTTCTAAACACCACATTCCGCTGTCAGCTTGATATTTACAGCCAGCTGGCCTCGCTCCTCTGCCATCCGTTATGTTGCGCTGTTTTACAAGAAATGTGACTGCTCTGGCACAGCACATGTTGATCCCAAGGAAACTGTATTTCACTTTTACCGCATGCGTTTTTCAAATAGATTTACCCTAGACACCGCAAACGTAACCTTGAAACAAGTGAACTTATCCAAACAGTTAATAGGTTTACACATGTGGCTCAATTCTCTCAAGATGACTTCATTCCAAAGATGTGTTCAAATAAAGTTTAAAATCCCATCTTTGTTGCCTCAAATGCCTGCAGGGGAGTTGGCTCGTGATGTTTTCATGTCCAGCATCATCTTCTGTTGCTTAGAAACGTGTATATGCTTAGGGGTGACTTCAGATCATTGGTAGGAAATATACTCAGAAACTATCTCTGAGTGGCCATTTTTATACAAAGCATCTTAGTTAGGTAGACTTTCAAAGAGAAAGTAATTTCATTTTCTTTTGACAACAGTAGGCTCTTGAGCCTAAAATTTAAGCAGAACCCATCACTCCCAGGGTCAATTTGAGTCAGTATTCAGAGTGACAGTGACCCTATTAGAGCCTGAATTTTCCTGCTAAATCCCAAATGTTTACCCTGATACAAAATTAATAAGACAGTGCAAATACTTAACTATTGCACACATTTACACATACTGAGAACATTAGTTATTTATTATTGCATAATAAATCACTACATAAATTTTAGCGTGAAATAACACACATTTATTATTTCTTTGTGTGAATTAGAAATCTGAGCACAGCTTAGCTGGATCATCTACTTCAGGATGTCCTCTGAGGCTGAAATGTTTATTTTTTTGTTTTTTGTTAATCACCCCCGTCCCCCCACCCCCAAAGGATATTTTTCCATTGATTTTTTTAGAGAGGGGAAGAGAGAGAAACATTGATGTGAGAGAGATAAACACATTGACTGGTTGCCTCCTACACTTACCCCAACCAGGGCCTGGGCCAGGGAGGAGCCTGCAACCCAGGTACATGCCCTTGACCAGAATCGAACCTTAGTGCAGGTCGACACTTTATGTACTAAGCCAAACCGGCTAGGGCTATGAGGCTTAAATTAAGGAGTCAGCCAGGGCTGGACTTTCATCTGAGAATCAAGTAGGGAATGATCCACTTTGAAGCTCAGTACATGATTGTGCACAGGAGTTGGCTCCTTTTGAATTGTTGGACTGAGAATCCCAGTTCTTCATTGGTTGTTAGCCAGAAGTTGCCTTAGTTCCTTGTCACGTGGGCCTCTTAATCAAGGCAGCTCGATTCATCAAAGCAAACAAAGGAGAGAGTCTGGATGGCAAGACATAGCTGAGCCCTGGCCAACAGATAGAAAACAACAACAACAAAAACCCTGGGACCTGAACCCTACAAACGTGAGGAATTTGATTATGCCAACAACCAGTGAACTTGAAGAGGACCCCGAGCTTTAGATGAGAACCACAGCCCTAGATTTCAGCCTGGTGACACCCTGAGCTAAGCTGTGCCTGAACACCTGATCTACAGAAATTGGATGATAGAAAACTAATATTCCATCCATAGTGGCCTGAATTGTGCTCCTCCCACCCCAGATGTGTTGAATATGTTGAAGCACTAACCCCTGGCATCTGTGAACGTGACCTTATTTGGAAAGAAGGTCTTTGCAGGTATAATCAAGTTAAGAGGAGGTTATGCTGAATTAGGGTGAGCTTTAAATCTGATGACTGCTGACCTATGAGGAGAGGGAGATCTGGAGACACACGTACACACAGGGAAGGTGGTCAAGTGAAGATGGAGGCAGAAAGTGGAGTGAACTAAAGCCCAAAGAATGGCAAGGATGGCTGGCAACCACCAAAACCTTGATGAGGCAAAGAAGGATTGTCCCCTAGAGCAGCGGTTCTCAACCTGTGGGTCGCGACCCCTTTGGGGGTCGAACGACCCTTTCACGGGGGTAGCCTAAGACCAGGGGTCCTCAAACTTTTTAAACAGGGGGCCAGTTCACTGTCCCTCAGACCGTTGGAGGCCAGACTATAGTTTAAAAAAAACTATGGACAAATTCCTATGCACACTGCACATATCTTATTTTGAAGTAAAAAAACAAAACGGGAACAAATACAATATTTGTATTTGCATGTGGCCCACGGGCCATAGTTTGAGGACCCCTGCCTAAGACCATCGGAAAACACATATATAATTACATATTGTTTTTGTGATTAATCATTATGCTGTAATTATGTCCAATTTGTAACAATGAAATTGGGGGTCACCACAACATGAGGAACTGTATTAAAGGGTCACGGCATCAGGAAGGTTGAGAACCACTGTCATAGAGACTTCAAAAGGGAGCATGGCCCTGCCAACACCTTGATTTCACATTTTGGCCTCCAAAACCATGAGAAAATAAGTTTCTGCTCTTATAAGACACCCCCTACAAAAATGCTTATACCATCTCAGACAGAGATGGCCAGATGTGCCCTGAACTCATTTCTTACAGTACATGGCTAGTTGGCAGGAGTACATTTGTCTGATGCTTCACCTTCTTTTAAAGGCTTGTCTGGTTGCCCTAGCGGGTTTGGCTCAGTGGATAGAGTGGCAGCCTGCAGACCAAAGGGTCCCGGGTTCGATTCCGGTCAAGGGCAAGTACCAGGTCCTGGTCAGGGTGTGTCCAGGAGGCAACCAATCAATGTGTTTCTCACACATCAATATTTCTCTCTGTCTTTCCCTTCCTCTCTCTCTTCCACTCTTTCTAAAAATCAATGGAAAAATATCCTCGGGTAAGGATAAAAAAATATTAATTAATTAATTAATTAATTAATTAATTAAAGGCTTTCCCAGTTAAAGCTGGCCCATATGGGAGTCTATTTTAATTAATTAGCTCAAAGTCAATTGATTAGTAACCTAATCACAGTAATGATATCTCATTATTTTTCCAAGTTCCACCCACACTCAAGGGGATGGGATTATATAAGAGTTATGGATCATTTGTGAGTCATCTTAGAATTTGGCCTACCACAGGAATAAGCTTCTATTAACTCCGGGAAGATTGAGAATTAAAACATATATATTTAAGAGTTGTATGTTTTTTTATTTTTTTTGCATTAAAGAGTATGCATAGTTTATATTTATGTACATTAAGTACTTAAGAAAATTTGTCCAATTGAACTAATAAGGCAGCCTTATAATACCCATCTAAAATCATAATTGTACAAGAATTTAGGCAGATGCATTAAGTTAAAACATTCTACTATCTTCAATTTTAAGAGAAATTAAGAATGAGTCCTTTTCTCAGTTACTCTACCAGAATTCCACCATGTCTGGGCACTTTATATGGTTGACCTATTCTGAGTTTAAGGGATAGCATTTCTGACTTCTTATTTGCTCAGAGAAATCTGTAATCTTCACTGAGGTTGTAGCTAACTTCCTTAGCCTTGATTAGATTCTTACTTTTTAAAGCTGTCTTTATCCTAATAACTGATATCTATTTCCTGGTCCTGTAAGATAAATGTTACTCTAGAAGTAATTGAATAAGGCCATAGCAAATAGTCACCTGGTATGGCTGCAAATTATTTTATTCTCTCATTTCCTGCCCAAAGCCACAAACTTTCAACAAACGTCCAAAGATGCCAACTGCCAACTACAAGGACAAATATATATCCTGTTGGTTCTCATAGTTCTGTTTTTCTAAAGAACACTAATATACCCTCTTTGACAAATGAGAAATCCAAGACTTACAGGGGTTAACACTCCCAAGTTCACACAGATGGAAAATAGCAACACCAGTATTCAAATACATATTATCTGACTCTACAACCCATCCATGCCCTTAACCATTGCATGAAAGAGCTGTGCCAAGGTCATCAAACCACGAGCCCATCATATTTCGTACTTGGGCACTCCCCATCACTGCAGAGAAGTTGGGGTAACTTCCCCAGCACCTGCCAATAACAACGAATAATAAAAGAGCCCCTTCACAGTAGAATATCCAGAATAAGCAATCTTAGCCTTACCAGGACATCTACCTAACCCAGAGGCTCTCCCACCACCATTAGAAGAAGTCCTTTCAGACAATTTATTTTTCAGTCCTTTGAAGAAATCTGAGACTTCTGTCACCAGCACCCACTATTTTTAAAAAGCCATATTATTGCTTCTCCATTTTTCAGCCCCAATTTAATGGGTTAGGTTCAGACATTCTCCCCATTTCTATGATTTCAGGGTCATCAACATGATGAAGTTGAAGGGTACAACTTGTGACAGCCTTATTTTTAATGAAAATGTGAAGCTAAATTTGAGCAGAGATAAATAAGTGAAGGAAAACATCAGATTTTGTTTCTTGTCCCTTCCAATTCCAGCACCCTACAAGAGCCACCCTGTCAGAAAGGAAAACATCTGAACAACCCCCGTGAAAGGAACATTCTCTTGTCCCAATGCTCTAACTTCTTGCAGTTCAACAATGTGCTGACATTAAATGAAGATGACGGACCTGAGCAAGTTTCCTTTGGACTGTCACTTCTTCTCGCTGATTTTAGGAGAGCCCTAGAAGGCCTTAGGCATAGTTGCAGAGAAATTCTAACTTTAACTACACATTGTGTGTTATAATTGGCAAATGGGAAAGCTAGAACACTAATCTATTTCAGGAAATGAAATAGATGGTAGCTAACTCCTGCTTTTGGTTTAATGCAAGGGGTGCTGGCTGCTGCTTTTGGAATTGAGACCACACCTGAGCTCTGCATCTAGCTCCATGATGCAGGTGCTCAGTGGGGAGGATGGTTCATCAATCTTACACAAGGAGGGATGTATACAACACCATATAGAAAGGAAAGGCATGGCAATTACTTTGATTTGAGACTTTCCTATGCGAAAGTGATGCAACCTAAAGACTGAAATGTCATTGCCCAGCACAAGACCTGAAGAGATGGCCCCTTTATGCCAAGGGAACCCTTAATAGCTCTGGTGAATGTAGTTCCAACAACTTTCAGCTGCCACCAATTCTGCCTCAGTGAAACAGATACAACTTCAGTTCACTTAACATGAAAATAAACATAGAATGGAAATTTTTACAATAAAAATTATAATCATCAACAAACTGGGTACAGAAGAAACAGACCTCAACATAATAAAATCCATATACAACAAACCTACAGCTGACATCACACTTTAACATTAAAAGATTGAAAGCTTTTCCTCTAAGATCAGAAACAAGATCAGGATGCCTACTCTCACCACATTTATTCAACTCTATTAGCTAAATGATGAGACGTGCAGGACCTCCTGCACCGCTGTGCACCAGTGGGGTCCCTCGGCTTGGCCTGTGGGGATTGGATTGAAACCGGCTCTCAGACATCCCCCAAGGGGTCCTGGATTGCAAGAGGGCAGTTCTCAGGTGAGCCACCCTGGAATTGGGCTCCCTCCTCTCTGGTTCCAGGTGCATCACCCAAGAACCACAGCTGCCAAGTCACCGCAGCTCAACAGCTCCTGCATTGAGTGCCTGCCCCTGGTGGTCACTGCACATCGTAGCCACCAGTCAGCTGGTCGAACAGTTAGGCTTTTATATCTATAGATAGTATTGGAAATCCTAGATAGAACAATTTGGCAAGACAAAGAAATAAAAGATCCAAATTGGAAAAGCAAAAGTAAAATTATCATGATTTGTTGATGATGTGGTATTATATATAGAAAATCCTAAAAACTTCACCAAAAAAACTGTTGGAACAAATCAAATAATTCAGTAAAGTTGTAAGATATAAAATCAACTTATAGCAATCAGTTACATTTTTTCACACTAACAATAAAATATCTGAGAAATAAAGAAACAATCCCATTCACAATAGCATTAAAAAATAATAAAATACGTAGGAATAACAACCAAGAAAGTGAAAGATAAATATAAAGAAAACTACAAGACTTTGTTAAAAGTAATCAAAGAAGACACAAACGGAAAGACATCCCATGTTCATGGATTGAAAGAATTAATATTGTTAAATGTCAATATTACCCAAAGCCATCTATAGACTCAATGCAAAACCTATCAAAATTCCAATGACCAATTTCACAGAAATATAAAAAAAACTCTAAAATTTGTATGGAACCACAAAAGGCCTCAAACAGTCAAAGCAATCCTGAGAAAATAAAGCCAGAAGCATCACACTTTCTTATTTCAAACTATACTGCAAAGCTGTAGTAATTAAAACAGTATGTTACTGGTATAAATATACACACATAGACCAGTGGAACAGAATAGAGAGTTCATAAATAAACCCCCACATATACAGTCAGCTAATATTTGACAAGAACACCCAACAGGGAAAGAATAGTCTCTTTAATAAGTGGTTCTGAAAAAACTGGATAAGCACATGCTGAAAAATGAAATTGGACTCATATCTTATACCACTTACAAAAATTAACTTGAAATGGATTAAATACTTAAACATAATACTGCTAGAAGAGCCCAGCCACTCTGGCTCAGTGGTTGAGCATCAACCTATGAACCAGAAGGTCATGGTTCGATTTCTGGTCAGGGCATATGCCCGGGTCACAGGCTCAATCCCCTATGTGGGGCGTGCAGGAGGCAGCCGATCAATGATTCAATCTCATCATTGATGTTTCTCTCTCTCTCTCTCCCTCTCCCTCTCTGAAATCAATAAAATTATATTTTAAGAATAAATAAAAAATGGGCAGAGGAACAGAATACCTTTTTTTTTTCAAAGAAAACATCCAAAGGCCAACAGCTACATGAAAAGATGTGCAACATCACAAATCATCAGGAAAAATATAAACCAAAACCACAGTGAGCTATCACCTCATACCTGTTAGAATTACTGGTACTATCATCAAGAAGATGAGCTACTATGAGTATGAAAAGGGAACGCTCATGGACCACACTGAGGGAGTAGCTGTCAAGCCTGCTCCATCTGCACCTGGGAGTCCACTAACCGAAGCATAAGATGCATCCTGGAACCAGAGTGACATCCAGTAGTGGCCCTATGCAATTTGCATCACGCTGTTGTAGCCTAGGTCAGCTGAAGTCAGAGAGAGCAAAGAATTCTAAGAACTGGAAACTCTTAGGAACAAAATTAGTGTTTCAGCTGTCTTAGGGTGGCCATAGGACCCTCTCCATCTGTTCATTCCATAGAGATAGATATCCAGGGTGTTTTCCAAGGTTCTGGCATAGATGAGGCACTGCTCCTCTAAAACCAATTGGACAAATGGCCAATAAGTCGCATTACATCTGAGTGAGAATCTTGGTGTGCTGGAACTGAAATATTTCCCCACAGTAACTGTGACCATGTCCCTCCACTCTCCATCAATAATTACTGGCTTTGGAAGCTGAGCAACAGGAAAAGGAGAAGATGAGGGGATGGGGGACGAGATAAACTCTGAGAAAGAATCCTATAATGACAGCCTTAGCTGGTTTGCTCAGTGAATAGAGCATCGGCCTGTGGACTGAAGGGTCCTGGGTTCGATTCTTTTCAAGGGCATGTACCCCGGTTACAGGTCCCTCCCCGCCTGGGCCCTGGTTGGGGCACAAGCAGGAGACAACCAATCGATGTGTTTCTCTCACATCAATGTTTCTCTCTCTTTCCCTCTCTCTTCCACTCTCTCTAAAAATCAATGGGAAAATATCCTTGGGTGAGGATTTAAAAAAAAATGCTGCGATGACAGTAGACACAGAAAGGACAAATAGCAAGGATAAACAGAGATGGACGACCCAAAGTAAACAATAAGAATGCCCACCCTATGCCCTAACTGGTTTGGCTCAGTGGATAGAGCGTCGGACTGTGGACTGAGGGGTCCCAGGTTCGATTCCGGTGAAAGGCATGTACCTTGGTTATGGGCACGTCTCCAGTGAGGGGCGTGCAGGAGGCAGCTGATCGATGTTTCTCTCTCACCAATGTTTCTAACTCTCTATCCCTCTCCCTTCCTCTCTGTAAAAAATCAATAAAATATATTTTTTAAGAAAAGAATGCCCACAACTCTGTATTGGGGGGAAATTGGCCACCTATAACTTCCAACCCTTAAATTCATAGGCATTAGACCCCTCCACTCTGTGTATGACAGTGGAGGGAACAACTAACAACCAGTAACTCAAAGAATCCTGAAGGAAAAAGCATGGGATTTGAAGAAATGTCAACTCATCTCAGTCTACATGTAAATCAATGTATTTAAATATCTTAAAGTTCCCATCTTGAGAAGCAGAGCCTGAAACAAGGGTTTTTGTACAAGTCATTTGTGGGGAATTCTCTTAGGAGAAGGGGACTAAGGGAAGCAGAACAGAATGGAAAGTGGGGAGAATCAAGCAAGAATGTGGTCTAAGCTGGAGACTAGGCTCAACCTGGTCAAATGGGAGAAGCCTGGGAACATTGTTTTCAGCAATAGATCATTTCAGAATAATAGGCTTAAGTGAGGCAGCAAAGCTGCTCTGTTATCAGATGACGACCCTGAAAGCAAACCTACAGGAAGATGCTACCAGAACCCTGAGATTTTGATTAATGAAATTAACACATCATACTTTTAAAAATAGATCATCGAGCAGGAAGAGAATCTCAGTTGTAGCAGGGTTGGCAATAGCTAAAGGAAATGTGGTATTCACAGAAAAAGATAGTCACCATGGCAACACAGAATCAAAAAAAAGAGGGCCAGGGTCAAAATTGGCAATATCCATTCAGCACTGCCGAGGGAGAAAAAGGTGGCCTGGCCCATGAACAGAGCCGACCAGACCCCACAGCAGGTATGTCCCTGCGGTGGAAATGGCCACATCTAACTATTGAACCTGATTCTAGCAATTATTCAAATCATCCAGACACCTCCCTTCTCTCTGTTTCCTTGCCCATTAGCAGCCTTCTTTTTACACACCAAGACTTCTGCTGGAGCTTCCGAATGAGAGAGAATTTATTAACCAGTGAAAAAAAGCAATCCTCAAGATTCTCATTATAAATTACATATCGGTGTTCTCATTTCTGTATTGGTCACCTGTGGCTTGGGTTAATGGTAGTCAGTCTCATAGGGTTTGTTTAACTTTAGATCCAGCCATATACTCTGTTGCTTTAAGAGTATTGTTGTACAGGTAAGAGACATGCTCAATAGTGACATTTAGAAATATGATCTAATTTGTGCATCTCTGGGTTCTCAGGCACAGGTCTTGACTTTGAATGAGTTGACTCAACTGAGGCCCTGCTCCCATCAGGCCCCAGCCAAAGGCCATTCAGTTGGCATACCCAAGATGACCTCAATAGCAAGAGTAAAGAAAAGTTTCTTTACCTTTGTGATAATGCCTTGGGGAAATTTGCTTCAGTCTTGGATATATTTCTCTAATTTGTAGACAGCCTATCATATCATACTGCCTACATGGTCCTACAACTGAACATATTTTACTTAGGATTTATGAGAAAGGAGCAAATGGTCAAAATGAAACCTGACTTCATTGACTTTCTCATGCGAGGTCATTGTGAGCCATACTGGAGTCAGCTCCCCCTTAGCCTTGCCCAACAGCAAACTCAATAAGGAAGTTGATATCAATAAAGAAGATCAAATACATCTATCAGAGACCCTAATGTAATTCCACTCACTGGGCAAATCTGACCCCAGGGTAGCAGAGGTAGTCATCTTGGTGATATGGTTTACGGGCGGACACCAGATGCCTCCCAGCATCTCTGGCCCAGTCTACAGCATTTCTAATACTACCATTCAAGCTTCATTCCTAGGGTCAAAGTTTTCCTTGATCTCAGCCAGGATATTGGAAACCCTGAAAGTAAGACACAGGTGATGCAAAAACCATAAAATAAAAGTTAACCTCGATAACCTGTTTTGCTTAAAGATTTCGGAAGAAACACATTCTCTGTACATTTAAACAGATATGCATATATTTCCAAGTGAAATTCAACCTTCACATTTTATTTTATTTTTTAAGATACTTTTATTGCTTTCAGAGAGGAAGGGAGGAGAAAGAGACAGAAACATCAATGATGAGAGAGAATCATTGATCAGCTGCCTCCTGCACGTCCCCTACTGGGGATTGAGCTCACAACCCGGGCATTTGCCTTTGACTGGAATCGAACCTGGGACCCTTTAGTCCGCAGGCCAACACTCTATACACTGAGCCAAAGCAGGGAAGGCCACATTTATTTGTAAATCTCTATTGAGATATAACATGCACAGATAAGGGTACACTTCAATGACCTTTATATATTTTACTAGAGGCCCGGTGCACAAAAATTTGTGCACTCGGGGGGGAAGGGGGTGCCTCAGCCCGGCCTGTGCCCTCTCGCAGTCTGGGACCCCTCGGGAGATAAAGACCTGCTGGCTTAGGCCCGCTCCCGGGTGGCAGAGGGCAGGCCCAATCCCTAGGTGCAGCCCCTGGTCGGGCTCAGAGCAGGGCCGATTGGGGAGTTGGGGCACCACCCCTGTCATGCACAGAGCAGGGTGGATTGGGTGGTTGCGATGCCACCCTCAGTCATGCTCAGGGTAGGGCCGATTGGGGGGTTGGGGCACCTCCCCCTGTCACACTCAAGGCAGGGTCAATGGGGAGGTTGCGGCGCCACCCCCTGTCATGCACAGAGCAGGGCCAATCAGGGGGTTGGGGCGCTGCCCCCTGTCACGCACAGAGCAGGGTCCACCAGGGGGGTTGGGGCTCCATACCTTGTCATGCACAGGGCAGGGTCTATCAGGGGGTTGGGGCTCCCCCCTGTCACTCACAGAGTAGGGCCGATAGGGGAGTTGGGGCACCACCCCCTGTCACACACAGAGCAGGGTGGATCAGGGGGTTGGGGCACCACACCCTGTCACACTCAGGGCAGGGCCGATGGGGAGGTTATGGCTCTACCTCATCACACACAGAGCAGGGCCCATGGGGGGCAGTTGGGGCGTCTCCCTCTATCACCCACAGAGCAGGGCCGATCAGGGGGTTGGGGCGCCGCCACTGTCACACACAGAGCAGGGCCGATCAGGGGGTTTGGGCGCTGCCCCCTGTCACGCTGATCCCGGTGCCAGGAGGCCTCGCAGCTCCACTGATCCCGGTGCTGGGAGGCATATTACCCTTTTACTACATAGGATAGAGGCCTGGTGCATGGGTGGGGGCCGGCTGGTTTGCCCTGAAGGGTGTCCTGGATCAGGGTGGGGGTCCCCACTGGGGTGCCTGGCCAGCCTGGGTGAGGGGATGATGGCTGTTTGCAGCCGGTCACAACCCCTTCAGGGTGGGGGTCCCCACTGGGGTGCCTGGCCAGTCTGGGTGAGGGGCTGAGGGCTGTTTTCAGGCTGGTGGGTGACTGAAGCTCCCAACTGCTCCATTTTCTTTTTTTTTTTTATTCTGGGCCAGCTTTAGCTCTGAGGATCTAGCTCTTAGGCCTCCGCTGCTGAAAGCAGGTTTCTGGCCTTTGTTTACCTTCTGTATTTGAAACAATGTTGCGATCCTGCTGGCTGAAGCCCGGCGGACTAAAGCAGGTTTCTGGGGTTTTGTTTAGCTTCTATATTTGTATCATAGTTGCTTAGAGTTGCAGCTCAGAGGCCTGCAGCGGCAGGCAGGGAACGTTGGGGTCCTCGTCACTGAAGCAAGCAAGCCTCATGTTCGCTTCCAGCTGCCTGGCTGCCGGCCGCCATCTTGGCTGGCAGTTAATTTGCATATTGCCCTGATTAGCCAATGGGAAGGGTAGCGGTCGTATGCTAATTACCATGTTTCTCTTTTATTAGATAGGATTGATTTTTTACAGAGAGGAAGGGAGAGAGATAGAGAGTTAGAAACATTGATGAGAGAGAAACATCGATCAGCTGCCTCCTGCACACTCCCCACGGGGGATGTGCCTGCAACCAAGGTACATGCCCTTGACCGGAATTAAACCTGGGACCCTTTAGTCCGTAGGCTGACGCTCTATCCACTGAGTCAAACCGGTCAGGCCAGTTCAATGACCTTTTAAAAACTGAATACTTCCATGAAACCAGCACGCAGATAAAGAACCAGGACATTACCAACATCCCTGAAGTTACTCTTGTGACTCTTCCAGATGCTATTTCCCAAAGATAACCACTATCCCTACATAGAACTTTTTATAAATGGGATCATACTATGCGTTTAGTATCTGGCTTCCTTTGCTCAACATTATGTTTGTGCTCTACATATTGTCGCATGTAGTTGAAGGTCATTCATTCTCATTTCTGTATAGTATTTTATCGTATGAATATAACACAATTTATCTATTCTGGTGTTGATCATTTGAACAGTTTCTAGTTTGAAGTAATTATGAATAGGGCTGTTATGAATGTTCTTGTACATGCCTTTTGGTGGAAATAGCACTCATTTGAGCTGAGTATATAACCAAAAGTGGAATTGGAAGATTATACACTGGACATATGTTCCCCTTCAGTAGACACTGTGAAACAGTTTTCCAAAGTACTTGTACCAAGTCTCATTTATTTCTAAAATTTAAAAAAAGTGACAGTAAAGAAATTTCATCTTGGGGTTGGTGTCTTGACTATCCCTCGGAATGCGTCAACTCATACTCTTTGGTTTATTTCAAGATTTTGTACTGGGTGCCTAGGAAGATGGTACCCATTTTTAGTAAGTATACCATAGATACTGGGGCTAATTTTCACAATTATTTCTTTAAGGAATTGTAATGAAAACCATGGCTACTTGTATTAGTTATCTATCACTGCATAACAAGTTACCACAAATTTAGCAACACATATTTATTATCCCAGTTCCCATAAGTCAGGTGTCCAGCCACAGCTTAGCTGGGTAACCTGCTTTTGGTCTCTCACTGGTTGTGTTCAAGGTCTTGGCAGACCTGAGTTCTCATCAAAGGCCCCACTGGGGAAGGATTCATTTCCAAGTTTCATCAAAAGGCTGGCAGAACTCATTTCCTTGTAGCTCTAGTACTGAGGGCCCCAGCTTATTTCTCACTATTGGCTGGACACCTCTCTTCCAATTTCCATGTGGACTTCTCACATGCCTGCTTACTTCACCAAACCAGCAAAGAGAATCTTGCTAGTATCCCCATTTAAAATAGGGGGCCCACCCTAGCTGGTTTGGCTCAGTGAATAGGGCAATGGCCCACAGACTGAAGGATCCCAGAGTCGCTTCCAGTCAAGGGCATGTACCTTGATTGCAGGCTCTATCTCTGGTCCTGGTGGGGGCACATGCGGGAGGCAACCAATCCATGTGTCTCTCTCACATTGATGTTTCTGTCTCTCCCCCTCCCTTCCACTCTCTCTAAAAATCAATGGGAGCCCTAACCGCTGTGGCACAGTGGATGGAGTGTCAGCCTGGGGACTGAAGGGTCCCAGGTTCGATTCTGGTCAAGGGCATGTACCTTGGTTACAGGCACATCCCCAGTGGGGAGTGTGCAGGAGGCTGCTGATTGATGTTTCTCATCGATGTTTCTAACTCTCTATCCCTCTCCCTTCCTCTCTGTAAAAAATCAATAAAATATATTTTAAAAAAAAATAAATAAAATAAAAATCAATGGGAAAATATCCTCGGGTGAGGATGAACTAAAAATAAATAAACAAAAATAATAAAATAAAATAAATAAAATAGGGGGCCCATACTTCCAGAAGACTCAGCATGGTCAGGTCTACAGCTCCACTTGCTTCCGCAGTTCACTTTGAGCCAACACTGGCTATGGGACCCCTGTTCATTTTGAATTCCATATTTGGATAATTAACCACAACTTGACTGCAAGAAAAAAAGAGCCCGCAGGATGTTCTGGGCTCATGTGCTCCTCACATCTGAGCAGCTCATGCAGTCACAGTTCCCTGGGTCAGCGGCCCCTGGGAGGAGGGAAGAGATGGGATTTACATTGTGTTTGAAATCGATGCTTTAAATTGGGAATAAGTATATGGTGGGTGGAAGAAAGGAATCTTTTATCTTTTCCAACTTTTTATTATAAATACTAGGGGCCCGGTGCACGAAATTCGTGCACTGGGTGTGTGTGTGTGGGGGGGGGAGTGTCCCTCAGCCCAGCCTGCCCCCTCTCACATACTGGGAGCCCTCAGGCGTTGACCCCCATCACCCTCCAATTGCAGGATCGGCCCCTTGCCCAGGCCTGACGCCTCTGACAGAGGCATCAGGCCTGCGCAGGGGACCCTCATTTCCCCCCATCACTGGTTCTGCCCCCAGCCCAGGCCTGATGCCTCGGCCAGAGGCATAGACCCCCATCACCCTCCAATCGCCTGATCGGCCCCTTGCCCAGGCCTGACGCCTCCGCCAGAGGTGTCAGGCTTGGACAGGGGACCCGCATCTCCCCCTGATCACTGGCTCTGGCCCCCGCCCAGGCCTGAGGCCTCTGACCCAGGAATCATGCCTGGGCAGGGGACCCCCATCTCCCTCTGATCGCTTGCTCCACCCCCCCGCCCAAGCCTGACGCCTCTGACCCAGGCTTCAGGCCTGGGCAAGGGGACCATCATATCCCTCCAATCCCCGGCTCCGCCCCCCACCCAGGCCTGATGCCTCGGCCAGAGGAGTTGACCCTCATCACCCTCCAATCACCAATCACCGGATCGGCCCCTTGACCAGGCCTGAGGCCTCCGGCAGAGGTGTCAGGCCTGGGCAGGGGACCCCCAGCTCCCCGTGGTTGCAGGCTCCGCCCCTGCCCAGGCCTAACACCTCTGGCCTAGGCGTCCGGCCCGGGCAGCGGGGACCCGCAGCTGCAGTGGCCCCGCGATCGTGGGCTCCGCTTTGGGCCCAGGCAAGGGACCCCTAGCTCCCGGGACTGCCAGCTTCGACCGTGCCCAGCTCCCATCGCTGGCTCCACCCCTACTTCCTGCTATCACTGGCCAGGGCAGCAAAGTCGCCTGATTCTCCTTGGCAGGGGGCTTCTTCCTGCTTTCCCTTTCGCCTTCCTGCATTGTGCCTACATATGCAAATTAACCACCATCTTGTTGGCAGTTAACTGCTGATCTTAGTTGGCAGTTAATTTGCATATAGCCCTGATTAGCCAATGAAAAGGGTATCGTCGTACGCCAATTACCATTTTTCTCTTTTATTAGATAGGATTTTAAACAAACAGAAATACTGAAAGAATTATAAACTCCCATATACTCACCACCTTGATCCTACAATTATAATGTTGTTATAATTGCTTTATCTTCTATTTATCCTTCTATCCATCCCTCCATCATTTATCAATTCATCTTATTTTTTGGAGTGTATTCCAAAGGAAGATGCTGACATCAATATACTCTACTCCTGAACACTTCAGTATGAATAACATTGACTAAATGGAACTGAGTTTTAGTAACCAGAAGTAATAAGAAAGCTTTGGAATCCACCCAAGGTATCATTAAAGGACGGAAAAGACATTTAATACAGCATAGTTGAAGGCAGTGATTGTAGAAAAGTAAAATCCATGGGAGGAAAACTTAATGTAAGTATGGTGCTACTAGTTCCTTACTTTATTCATTTTTAAATAAGACTTTTAAAAAAAAATTTATTGATTTCAGAGAGGAAGGGAGAGGGAGAGACAGAGAGAAACATCAATGATGAGAATCATTGATCCGCTGCCTCCTGCACGCCCCCTACTGTGGATCAAGAACCCAACTCGGGCATGTGCCCTGACCAGGAATGGAACCATGACCTCCTGGTTCATATGTTGATGCTCAACCACTAAGCCATGCCGGCCGAACTAAATTACAATTTGGACAGATTATAAACTTCTCTAGAGAGCAGAATGACATCTGTCAGACAGAGGGGTTGGTGGAAAAGGTGAAGGGATTAAGAAAAAAAGCAAAACACAACAAAAACCTCATAGATGCAGACAATAGTATGTTGATTACCAGAGGGGTAGGGGGTGGGTGGAGGTAGAAGACCTATAGGGAGGATAAATGGAGATGGAAGGAGACTTGACTTGGGGTGGTGAACACACAATACAATATACAGATGATGTATTATAGCAGTGGTTCTCAACCTGTGGGTCGCGACCCCTTTGGGGGTCGAACGACCCTTTCACAGGGGTCGCCTAAGACCATCGGAAAACACATCTATAATTACATATTGTTTTTGTGATTAATCACGATGCTTTCATTATGTTCCATTTGTAACAATGAAATTGGGGGTCACCACAACATGAGGAACTGTATTAAAGCATGGCGGCATTAGGAAGGTTGAGAACCACTGTATTATAGGATTGTACACCTGAAACCTATATCATTTTAATTACCAATGTCTCCCCAATAAATCCAATGAAAAATAAAATAGATAAAATAAGAGATGCAGCAAGTCATGATATAACAAAATTAAGCCTTGTACACAGTTTGAGCTCTCATCATATAATCTGTTAAATGATAAATGGTAAATTTCAGTGTCTTCCTGTATACAAGCTTTGTTTTCATAATTGCAACTTGCTAAGAGCTTCAAAAGCTGGGATTTTTTGATACTCTATTCCTTGAGTACTTTGATTAAAGATTTTCAAATGATTTTGAACAAACTGCAACTTAAAGGACTTATTTACAATAATATTCAGTACTGTTTAGGACCCTTGATTGAGTTCATTAACAATGTACTCCCATAAAGTCTCAAACATTTTAAAAATCTGAGTCATGAGTGGAAACAAAAAGAGAATTGCATACTACCATGCCAAAATTTTATTTTGTTTTCCACATCAGATTTGTCACAAAAGTTTGCAGTTCAATTAAAGAGGTATATGTATATGAAATGCATTTGTAAATGTTGCCTGACTATAGCCTTTATTTTAATTTGTAGATGCAATGATAAATTATATATGCTCTACAACCAATTCCAAGTGTATTTCTGCTTCATAGGTTTCTTAGTTTAGTAAGAACATTGTTTTTGCCAAGATAATTAGATTCCACCGAAATTTGTATTTGTATTATCATCACAACAAAATAACTTTATCTTCAATGTTAGAACTTATATGTATAACCCATGGACACAGACAACAGTGCCTTGAAAGCCTGTAGGGGGCGGGAGCAGGGTGTAGGCCAGTGATGGCAAACCTTTTGAACTCGGCGTGTCAGCATTTTGAAAAACCCTAACTTAACTCTGGTGCCGTGTCACATATAGAAATTTTTTGATCTTTGCAACCATAGTAAAACAAAGACTTATATTTTTGATATTCATTTTATATATTTAAATGCCATTTAACAAAGAAAAATCAACCAAAAAAATGAGTTCGCGTGTCACCTCTGACACGTGTGTCATAGGCTCGCCATCACTGGTGTAGGGGAAAATGGGGTTGGTTGAAAAGGGGGACATCTGTAACACTTTCAACAATAAAGATACATTTTTAAAATGTTAGATTTTTAAACTGAATTTATAAATAAGCATGATTAAAGTCAGATGTTTTACCTTTAACAAACTGAACTTCCAAAAGCCATACTTTACATAAATTTGATGACAAAATTAAGCCATTTCTGAAATTAACCAATTTTCTCTTTGAAGCATCTAATGTCACTGACAAAACAAATGGCATCATTTAACTGTTTGCAAAGATCTTTTTCTGCTAATGAAGCTAACCCATTAACAGCTCTCACTTCACTGTTTGTATATGCATGGGGAAACATAGAATTGAAAATGAATGAAATTAATTTAGCGAAATCTTCATTTGATCTAATTGAATAGCCATGCTTCCTAGAATGTTATGTAAATTCACCTTCTACAACTAACTTTTGAAATAGATGCTGATGTGTTTTAAGCTGATTTGGGCCTTCTGGTTTGCACATGGTCAGTGCTATCACTCTGACTTGTAGTTGGAAGGTAAATGTGGACCAACATCTTTGTGCAATTAACACATTCACTGTCTTATTTTTTTTTTTTTGAGAAATAGGAATTCCATAATTATTCACAAAACGTATTATCTTTTTCTTTTTCTTACCTTTTCAAAAAATATTTTTTTGTTGATTTCACAGAGGAAGGTAGAGGTAGAGAGAGATAGAAACATCAATGATGAGAGAGAATCATGCACCAGCTGCCTCCTGCACGTCCCCCACTGGGGATTGAGCCCGCAACCCAGGCATGTGCCTGACCAGGAGTCAAACCATGACCACCTGGTTCATAGGTCAATGCTCAACCATTACACCACACCGTCCAGGCAATTTTCTTTTCCTTATTGCCATTAAAAATTCATTGGTGTAAAGGGCCTATTTGCAAAATAAAAAGACATTACCAAACAGAAAAAACAAATAAATAGCTGTAGATTTACACCTTGATATAAATAACAAAACTACTGTAGCGGGAACATCATTTGGTTTCTCTGTTCTCCACTGAAGAAGTACTGCTCATACATTTCAGTTATAGTTAACCCATAGTTTCTCACATTTTCTGCTGACCCTTTGAACAGGTGACCCAGAAACTTTATGTATCTTTCTGACTGTGGCATGGGCCACAGCACAATTGGCTGGTGTACTGGCAAGCAGATGCAACTAATCTGAGACCCAGGGTTAGTCATCTCTAATTGATGGAGTCATTGAAAGGGAGATGTTTGCTACCCATTACTGGAACAATGTATGCATGAAGACAAATATTCCAGTCCAGCCAGCATGGCTCATTGGTTGAGTGTTGACCTATGAACCAGGAGGTCACAGTTCAATTTCCGGTCAGGGCACCTGCCTGGGTTGCGGGCTCCTTCCATGGTGGGGGCATGCAGGAGGCAGCCAATCCATGATTCTCTCTCATCATTGATGTTTCTATCTCTCTCCCTTTCCCTGCCTCTCTGAAATCAATAAAAATATATTTTTTAAAAAAATAGAAATATTCCATCAAAACCAACAATTTCCCGAAGGCATGATACCATCTTTGTTAGTCTGAAATCTCCTGAAAAATCACTTTCTCCAAAAGTCTCAGATCCCAAGGTTTTGCTGTTAGCTAAGGTCTTGCTCCTCATCATTTTCTATACTCAAAGTGACTCACATGACACTGGCATTTGCAATCAGGATTTAAGCACACCTGATTCCATTTGACAACATGCCGTGTTAGTAGACAGTTCCAAGAAGAAAACTATAATTGTTTTGATGACAATAACTGAGGGCAATTATGAAAAGTTTGGGATATTAAATTCCTCCTGGTGAAGCATGAATAATCCATCACCTGTAAATTTTAAGAAAATGTGCTCTGTGCGGCTGACAATTTTCCCTCACACCTGCTCCTCCTCCACTGTTTCCCAAGTCTTCTTCTTTTTTTTTTTTTGTCAAATCCTGGACTCATCCTTTTTAGTCCCAAGTCTCTTGATGACATAGCCACTGTCACCTTCTGCCTTCTTCAGCACTGCTCACCGTGAGGTGGGTGACTCTCACCCAGTCTTGCTATATTCCCAGCCAGAGAGCAATAGAAATCTTTGCCCCCAATAAGTGAATCGGGAGTTACTGGTCAACCATCATTCTAAGATCCTGGGTGTCCCCATCTATAAAACTGAGCTTTCCCAGTACCTCTGGCTTTCACCCAATCCCTTTAGATGGGGCACATGACATCTTTATCTGCCAGTATAGGGACAAGTCTCTAGACCCAGTGACATTCTCCTCTTCCCAGTAACACACACACACACACACACACACACACACACACACACACACACACTCACACACACATACATACACACACACACACACACACACTCACACACACACATACATACACACACACACACACACTCACACACACACACACACCACCCTAGCTATAGCAAGGGTCTTGTGTTGTTCTCTTTATTTTTAACAAATATACATTTTTATTGATTTCAAAGAGGGAGAAAGAGGGAGAGAGAGAAACATCATGATGAGAGAGAATCACTGGTTGGCTGCCTCCTGCCAGCCCCCTACTGGGGTTTGAGCCCACAACCCAGGTACGTGCCCTTGACCAGAATCTAACCTGGGACCCTTCAGTCCGCAGGCCGATGCTCTATCCACTGAGCCAAACCAGCCAGGGTGGACTTGTGTTGTTCTCTTTAGCTTGCTCTGTTGAACCAAGATTTTATACAAAAATTGGTCGTACTACCTGTTAATTGAATTTATTGAAGAAAAGCTAATCCGAACAACACCTAGTGGAACAGAGAAAGGAGTAAATTGGTCTTGCAAATCAGATTCTGCTTATAAACGTGGAACAGCTAATGGGCTGAGAGAAGAAGGAAAGTAATTCATTGGAAAGCACTAAATTTGCAATAAAGATACAAGCAGAACACAAATACCGCCACTAAAATAAAACAAGAGAATAATTCATGGAGCCATGCTGATAAAATAAAATATACCCCAGAGTTCAGACTGCTGGAATCAGAATAAATTATTTTCCAAAGTGGATGAACGGGATTCTTCCCTCCCACATATATTTTTCATGTGGAAAAAGCCACCTTAACTCAGAAAATTTGTACAAAGATGGTGACCTCTTTGCTTCACTCCTCCCCCCAAAATAGATATTAATCTGAAGCTGACTAAAGCAGGAAGCTGTAGAAACAACAGATGTCATGATGAGCAGTCCATCCTGCTCACAGCTCGGGCCCCAGCTGGAAGTTTCTGCAGTTCAAACATCAGGCTTCCACAGGACATAGAAAGGATAGGCGGTGAAAGGTGAAGGCTCCTTGTCTTCATTGAGATCAGGAAACTCCCAGGACAGGCAGGACCTGACTAATACCCCCTCAACCTACAAAATTCCCACCATCGTCTTCAGCTCTGCTGTTGAAGTGAGAAATTCTGCTCTGATTCAAAACCCTGTAACATGTCACCCCGATTGCCTGGCAGAGCAGACACTGCCTCTTTCGGACCCTGGTTTTATATTGGCCAACCTGCGGCCAAAGGGCTCCCGGGGAGCCCGTGTGTGGCTTTAGGGGCTTTCATAACATTGTAAGTGAAACTGCCTTCATGTGCATTTTTGTGAGAAGGGGTCCAAGCGTTCCAGCAGATATTCAAAGACGACCGTGACCCTCAAAAAGCTCAAGACCATTAGACTAGCCCGAGAGACACTCCATGATGCTTCTATTTTCATAATTTGAAGGGGAAATGAGCCATGAACTGGAATTTCAACCCAAGCAAGTTCTTTTTAAAAAAATATATTTTTAATTGATTTCAGAGAGGAAGGAAGAGGGAGAGAGAGATAGAAACATCAATGATGAGAGAGAACCACTGATCAGCTGCTTCTTGCATGCCCCACACCGGGGATCGAGCCCACAACCTGGGCATGTACCCTGATTGGGAATCGAACCATGACCTTCCGGTTCATAGGTTGATGCTCAACCATTGATCCACAGCGGCCAGGCAACCTGAGCAAGTTCTAAACTCACAGCTCCAGCTCCAGAAGGACTTTACATGGTATCTGTACATCTAGCTCCATGATGGTGACTTCTCTGGACTCCATTATTCTTTGTTCTAAGGCTAAAAATTCAATGGACATTTGCAGGCACTGAGTCACACCAAATGGGCTCCCTGCACCGCCACCACTGTGACTTTCCATTTCCCAGAACTCTCTGACTCCAGTGCCACTGGGAGAAATAGGGTGGTTGAATAAAGAGAAAACAGAAAGGGTGCCCGTGAGGATTTGCAGGAGGGAATAAAGCTAAAAGGGAGGGGGGAAATCTGGGTGGGAAGAAAGGCATGGAGAGAGGGAAAGAAGATGACCAAGAAATGAAAGAAGAAACATTGAGAAGAAAAGACACATTGGCTGGAGGACAGAAACTGACCTGAGGTACGAAAAGAAGATAGAGGGAAGAGAGACAAAGTGTTTGAGGAAGAGAATGAGAGTTCTCAGCAAGAAAGGGGAAAAGATAAAGAGAGTTATGTGGGAGGAAAGAGGCAAGAAATGAAAGGACATGAGAAATAGAAAGAACAGAGAACAATATTTTAAAATTGTACAAAGCACTACTAGGTGTAATTAAGAAGTATGGATACCACTAAATTAGAGCCTGTGCTATGCCTTAGCTGGTTTGGCTCAGTGGATAGAGCGTCGGCCTGCAGACTGAAGGGTCCTGGGTTGGAATCTGGTCAAGGGCACATGCCGGGTTGCAGGCTCGATCCCCAGTAGAGGGTGTGCAGGAGACAGCTGATCAATGATTCTCTCTCATCGTTGATGTTTCTATCTCTCTCTGAAAGATATCTCAGATATCTTTCCCTTCCTCTCTGAAGTCAATAAAAATATATTTAAAAAAGAAACCAAGAGTCTGTGTTATAGATAATATGATGGATCCTATGTGTCTTGGTAGGAGCCAAGTTTAACAAGCTTACACACATGGGCCAGAAAAGGTGCCTGCATGACCCTTTACATGTCCCATGGCCACTCGTAGAAGAGGGCGAGGGGTAAGGAGGGGGTGTTGGGAGGAGCCCTGCCACCCAGGTGAAAGTTGTCTCAGTGGCAGATCCATGGATCCTTTTCAAGCCCACTGACTAGAGCACAAAAGGCCCGTGAGGAATCAGACAAAGATACTACACAGCTTGAGCTGTTATCCAGGAACCCACACTCTTACCTGCTCACTGGGGCCAGGTGGGCCCCTTAGTAATACCAGCTAGTGCCCTGCACCTCCCCCACCAAAGCAGGCGAGGCAACTGACTCAGGTTCCTGTGGGGTGGGCAGAGGAGGTACAGACAGGGCAAGGAACAGCCATGCCAACATTTACAATAGCCCAGGTGTTAGCCCCTATAAGTACCTGGGCCAATGTGGTTGATGTAGGAGGAGGGCATTTTTCCGTTGCCCAGGGGCTCACCTGCTTTCATATGCATCATATGTGTATGGCGTGAATGACACCCCCATGAACATAATGCCTTGTCCAGTGCACAGCCTGAACCCACAGATGGGTGCTCTGACAGTGACCATTAGCAAGTACTTTGTTGGTGGACACAAGCACCAAGCACTTTAAGACATAATCTCTAACCCTCAAAAGCAGTGGTTCTCAACCTGTGGGTCGCGACCCCTTTGGGGGTCGAACGACCCTTTCACGGGGGTCGCCTAAGACCATCGGAAAACTCATATATAATTACATATTGTTTTTGTGATTAATCACTATGGTTCTCAACCTTCCTAATGCTGCGACCCTTTAATACAGTTCCTCATGTTGTGGTGACCCCCAACCATAAAATTATTTTCGTTGCTACTTCATAACTGTAATGTTGCTACTGTTATGAATCATCATGTAAATATCTGATATGCAGGATGTATTTTCATTGTTACAAATTGAACGCAATTAAAGCATAGTGATTAATCACAAAAACAATATGTAATTGTATATGTGTTTTCCGATGGTCTTAGGCTACCCCTGTGAAAGGGTCGTTCAACCCCCTAGTTGAGAACCACTGCTGAAGAAACTATTATGGGGTTAAGAAACTGGCCTTGCACTAGCCAGTTTGGCTTGGTGGATAGAGCATCAGCCTACATATTAAAGGGTCCTGGGTTGGATTCTGGTCAAGGGCACGTACCTTAGGCTCCATCCTGGCCCTGGTCTGGGTGCATGTGGGAGGCAGCCAATCGATGTGTCTCTCTCACATCGATGTTTCTTTCTTTCTCTTTCTCTCTCTCTCGCTCTCTCTCTCTCTCTCTCTCCTCCACCTCTACCCTTTCTAAAAATCAATGGAAAAATATCCTCGAGTGAGCATAAAAATAAAAAATCTGGCCTAAGGACACGTAGCTAGGAAAGAGCAGAGAGAGGATTCGATCCTAAACAGGGCAGATGCCAAGGCCCTATCCCTTCCTCTTCCCCCTACACCGCGCTGCCTTCCTCCCTCTGGGAGCCTGCCCTACTGAGGGGAGCCTCTCCTTCCTGGGCATTGCAGTCGCCCCTGGCTGAGGCTCCCTTTGTGTTTCAGAATAAGAGCTGATTAGGGCTCCAAGCAGATTATTACATTTCCAAGTTGTTTCCACCGTTTAAGATGGCCTTAAAGAGGGAAATGTAACTTTCAGGAATATTTACTTTTCAAAAAAGAAGAGGGAAATGTACACGCTGTTAAAAAATATATAAATTTATTTATACAAATAAAATGATTTATCCTACTTATGCAACCCTTTCACCCTAGGGCAGCGGTTCTCAACCTGTGGGTCGCGACCCCTTTGGCGGCCGAATGACCCTTTCACAGGGGTCGCCTAAGAGCATCCTGCATATCAGATATTTACATGACGATTCATAACAGTAGCAACATGACAGTTATGAAGTAGCAACGAAAATAATTTTATGGTTGGATCACAGCATGAGGAACTGTATTTAAAGGGCCAGAAGGTTGAGAACCAATGTTCTAGGGGCTGATGGAGCCCGCCCCTAAGGCCTGCCTGCCTCTGGGAGAGGATTGAGGGCTGGGGGACAGAGCTTCTCCCACTAGAATTGCAGCCGGCCTTGAGCAGCCACTTCAATGCTGCCTGTACCTGGCCAAGTTCCAAATCAGTGACTTTGCTTCAAAACTTAGTGGCTCAAGGGCTCCATCTTGAGGCCTGTTCTGTTTCTCTCAGTGCCTGTGAGTCTGGGAAGAGATGCGAAGCATGATTAGCAATTTTGCTGCATAGCACAGTGCCTCCTACTTGCTACATGTTTTCTTCAGTCTTCACAGCAACAATTCAGGCTATAGAATGAGCAGAAAAAAGTAACTCCGTTTTACATGTGATGGCTCCCACTACAAATATGTATCTTTTAACAATAATCACAGCATGAAAGTCCCTTTTTATTTGTTTGTGTTTACAGTAAGATGTTGTCTCCAGTTGCTGGGAACAGTTCGCACAAGCCACACTTTTAGAATTGCTGGATCCACAAGAAAGTGCAAATGAAATCAACAAACAGCCTTGAGAGCTGAACCCCCATTTAAAATCCTCTGAGACCCTTTCAAAGATCCTTCTTCTAGCCCCACCAGCATGGCTCAATGGTTAAACATCGACCTATGAATCAGGAGGTCACAGTTCAATTCCTGGTCAGGGCACATGCCCAGGTCGCGGGCTCGATCCCCAGTAGGGCATGTGCAGGAGGCAGCCAATCCATGATTCTCTCTCATCATTGATGTTTCTAGCTCTCCTTCTTCCTGCCTTTCTGAAATGAATAAAAATATTTTTTAATTAAAAAAAAGTCCTTCCAAGTGATCAAACACTCAGGCCATGATTCAGCCTCCAAATACAGGTGGGCAGGCTTCATGGCAGCAAACCCCTGGACCAACAAAGTGCACCAGTTACCCCCCAGACCCTAAAACCCATAACAAATTCCTTATCCTACGAGGCAAGCACCCTCCCTGGAATTCAAGGCAGAGGAGTTTAAATACAATATTAAAAACATTTCCACAGGACAAATATTCTGGCACAACTGGGAATATATCATGAGCCTTCACACTTCCCCGCTTTTCTCCATGCTGTTGCTTCTGTATGACTGTCACCACTCTACCTATCCCCTTCCTATTGCCATCAACATTACAGTTTGCTTGTTGAATTCCCACCCAATCTTTCAAGGCATTTTGTTCAAGAAACCTCCCCACTAGAGTGTGGACACCCTCAGATACCCTGTTATTCATTTTGGAATCAGCAGAGACTGTCTCATGTTCTGCAGACAACAGACATACAATATATGTTGGGAGACAATGCTGTCTTACCGATAGGGGAAATACTATTAGCACAATTACTAAATGGCGTGCATAATTAAAACATCTAGTATGAGATGGAAGGAAAAACAGAAAGCTAGAAAAAGAAGGTCAAAATGCAAAATAAGGCACTGGGTTTCCTTAGGAGTCAACCTTTTCTTTCTCCTACCCCTTTCCGAACTCCAAAGAGTTATCCCACAGAAAAAAATAGCCACTTCACAACGAAGGCTGGTTCTGAACTTTGGTAGCTACATATTTCTTCGAACAGGGTGGGAGACAAGGTAAACAGAGGAATGGGGGGACTTTCCTTCCACCCCTGGTGCCTACTCAACCCCTCCACCTGCATGTCTTCTAGCCTCTTGAATACAACATGTCCAATTATGAAACTCATGTCTTAACTGGAAAGGGGGTGGCAAACTATGGCTCTCAGGTCAAATCTGGACCACTGCCTGTTTTCATAAATAAAGTTCTGTTTGAACATGGCCATACCCATTTCTTTATCTAATGGCTATACCCATTTCTTTATCGACTAGAGGCCTGGTACATGAATTCGTACACATTGAAAGGAAATTAATTAGAAGAAGTATTTTAATATCGCTATTCACCCTTTCTCTATAATAGAAGTGTCAACCGAATTCATGATCAACAATGATAGATTAAAACACACACGTGTGATTGGCACCAGTGAGAGCTTTATATGTATTGCGCATGCACAAGTCTTAGGCTTTTATAGATACAGAATAAATTTTCCTAATTAGACCTGCTTTCTGATGTAGCTAAACTTTTTCCAGCCCAGTGAAGCACCCCAACTTCTCTTTCAGGTAATTGTCAGCAACACAGCAGTAAATATCAACATGAAGCAGATTATTATTGTAGATCACGCAGGTAGAACAAAGGGTAAAATATTTAACTGCAGCAGTGTTTGACTATATTCTGCACAGTGAGAAAACCTGAAGTCATTTTCAAGGTCCACCATTTCTTACTTCTTTTCAGTCAGGTCAAGTTTCTAAGCTTTCTAAATCTCTGTTTTCCAGCTAATGAAAAGAAAACAGGATTCCACTGAGTCTCCTATCTACCTACTCCAGGACTTCTGTGAGGATCAAATGAGATGAGGCACAGTAAAACACTTCACAGACATTTGGTTACAGTGTAAAATGTTTGCACCTGGCTATAAAGCAAGTTGTATTCCTGGGCTGAAGAAACTGCAAGGAGGCTAGTCACTAGGGAGAGGAAGCCAAACGTTGCTATGTGACGTCATTACCCGGTGCCCACAGCCACTGTTTCTGGGTTTGGCTGGGCTGTGGGAAGCATTTTGCACCATGGGGTCTCAGCAGCATTGGCTGCGATTTGGTGGGGTGTGGCTCCGGGGTGGTGGCACGGCCTGTGTCCCACTTGAGGGAAGCTGAGTGTTGCTTTGTGGGCACCAGGTCCATGGTGTCGTTTCTCTGTAAATGGCCAGTGTGCGTCACAGCAGCTCCTGCATTGAGCATCTGCCCTCTGGTGGTCACTGTGCGTCATAGCAACCAGTTGGACAGACAGCATATTAGCCAGATAGATAGATAGATAGATAGATAGATATAGATATAGATATAGATATATAGATATAGATATATAGATTATCTATGGCTGCTGTCACACTACAATGGCAGAGCTGAGGAGTTGTGGACTCAGTTTGACCCACAAAGCCAAAAATATTTGCTATCTGGTCCTTTACAGAAAAAGTTTCCCAAGTCCTGAATACTTTTTTATTTTTAATATATTTTTATTGATTTCAGAGAGGAAGGGAGAGGGAGAGAGGGAGAGAGAGAGAGAGAGAGAAACATCAATGATGAGAGAGAACCATGGATTGGCTGCCTCCCGCATGCCCCCTACTGAGGATCGAGCCCACAATCTGGGCATGTGCTCTGACCAGGAATTGAACTGTGACTTCCTGGTTCATAGGTCCACGCTCAACCACTGAGCCATACTGGCTGGGACACTATTCTATTTATATTAAATATATAATAACATATATATTATATTATTATATTTATATAACAGTGTAATATAAGTATAAATAGTATATATTAAATATGTCATACATAATATAAATTATATGTATATGTTATATATACATATTGCAATATATACATATAACTTATACATTGCTATTTAGTGTATATATGTATATATATGTGTGTGTGTACATATATATGTGTGTATATATATACATATATATATATTTGTAGTAATTTATTACAGATTTTAGTTGCCTAACTCTCCTGCTCAGCTATAAGCTTTATCAATGCAAAGGTTGTTCAGTCCGGTTCCTGTCTCATTCACAGGGAACAGCACATGAGAGGTACTCTATTCCACAGAGAACGGAGCTTTCCTACCCACCATGTCCCTCCCTGCCAGACACCTGCTTCCTCCCCTTCGATAACAACATCTAGGTCTGGGGTAGCTCCACAATGTCATTGCCTTTACTGAGTATTTCCTCCACTCCCCACTTTTCCTTTGCTCTGTTCTGTGTCACGTGGTATGCAAATTGCACTTCCAAAGCTTCAGGTTATCAGCCGTGGGCAAACTACGGCCTGCGGGCCGGATCCGGCCCGTTTGAAATGAATAAAACTAAAAAAATAAAAGACCGTACCCTTTTATGTAATGGTGTTTACTTTGAATTTATATTAGTTCGCACAAACACTCCATCCATGCTTCTGTTCCGGCCCTCCGGTCCAGTTTAAGAACCCATTGTGGCCCTCGAGTCAAAAAGTTTGCCCACCCCTGGGTTAGATTCTACCAGTGCGAGGCCCTGGAAAAAGAGGAGGAGGAAAGCAATAAGCAATGTATTTCTCATCTCTCTCTCTCTCTCTCTCTCCTTTGAGGGACATCTCCAGCAGTGGCTGTGTCCCTCCATGGCGACGGCCCCAGCTGTTCCTGGGCGGCCCTGGCTCCTAGGCTCTGATCACACGGTCTTTTTCATTGTCCCTTTAGCCCTGGGGCTGCTTCTCCAGTTTGCTCTTTGGATTAAATTATCTCCGCTGTTCAAGTCCTTTAATCAAACTACCTGGTGTAATTTCTTTTTCCTGACTTTTCTCTGACTGACAGAATTACGGAAGCTTTTTTCTTCCATTTAGAATTCTACACGAAATGCATATAGATTGAAGAGCATCTATATTAAGCACATAACAAGCGAGAACTCTCTCCAAACAAAGATTGAAATCTATGTAAAAGTGCGTGCTGGAGAGGGAGTGTAAAATGCTAGATTCACAGAGAGGAAGAAGGACCTGGGAGATGATAGCGAAAGGACGCTGCCTTGGGCCATAAAGTTGGAACCCCAAAGTTTATTGCAACTTACAGGCTCCCGTCTACAAAGTGGAAATGCAGGAAGGGGGCCTGGGGTGCGAAGAGGAGGCAGAGAGTGGTAATGGAAATGATTTTTCTGAAAATATCAAATTCTTAAACCAATGACTTCATGCTGAGGGGCAATTTTCAGCTTGGCACTACGAAGCAAGAGCCAGGCAGAAGTGAAAATACCATCAACTAAACAGCAATTCTCAGCAGACTGCGGGAAGCTCTGCTCCCACAGAGAATAATATAGGAAAAATAACCTGCTCCTGGAACAGTGGGGAAGCCATTCACAGAGCCCAGAATAAAATAGAGTGAGAATCGGTTGAATCTTTTGAAAGCCAAAAATGCAGATGGATAATAAATTAAAGAAGAAGAAGAAATGCATGCGCTTGAATCTAGAAAATCAACTTATTTGCATGTTTATTTTGAAAATATTGTTTTTTAAATTTTATTCATTTGGGCCCAGTAATGTGTGATTTGAGTAATTCAAAGTTGCCTGAAGTTTTACATTTTCACTATTTTGAAGAAATTCCCTAGAGGAACTGGATGAAAGAAGGTGAAGGAATTAGCCAGAGAACATGTATGCATAATCCATAGGCACCAACTAGTGTGGTGATGGCCAGAGGGAAGGGAGGGTGGGGGCTGGGTGGAGGTGGGCAAAGGTGTGGGGGGGGGTGGAAGGGGAATGGGGACATCTGTAATAGTGTCAAAAATAAAGAAAAGAAATTCTTTGAAAAGAAAGTTAAGCATTTTTTAGCTGGCCAGTGTGGTTCAGTGGCTGAGCATCAACCTACAAACTAGGAGGTCACAGTTTGTTTCCCAACCAGGGCACATGCCCAGGTTTCAGACTCGATCCCCAGTAGGGGGCGTGCAGGAGGCAGCCGATCAATGATTCTCACTCATCATTGATGTTTCTATCTCTCTCTCTCTCTCTCTATCTCTCTCTCCTCCTCTCCCTTCCTCTCTGAAATCAATAAAAATATATTTTAAAAAATGAATGGTCATGGAAATATTTTTCAATACCAAATATTTGACAACAGCATAAATGTACAAATAGAGGACTGGTAAAAAGAAAAATACACACACACAAGCTATGGCATATTATGCTATTTAAATTAGAAGTCATTTTCACAAACATCAAATAATATGAGAAAATGCTAGAGATATAATATTAAGTAAATAAAGCAGGACATGCAAAAATACCCCAATTTTATTGCAGGTTTAAAAAAATTAAAAGAATGTATGTGTATGCGTGTTAAGTGAATATGTATATAGAAAAAAGTCTAGAAGCCAATATAATGGACTATTAACAGGACTTTTAATGGGTGATTTTTATTTTTGTGCTTTTCTACATTTCAGATTCTCTTTGATGAACCCATTAGAAATAAACACATTTTTATTTTTTAAAATATATTTGTATTGATTTCAGAGAGGAAGGAAGAGAGAGAGAGAGAGAGAGAGAGAGAGAGAGAGAGAGAGAGAGAGAACATCAATGATGGGAGAGAACTGTGGATTGGCTGCCTCCTGCATGCCCCCTGCTGGGGATTGAGCCCACAAACTGGGCATGTGCCCTTGACTGCAATTAAACCCAGGACCCTTCAGTCTGCAAGCTGACGCTCTATCCACTGAGCCAAACCAGCTAGGGCATAAACACATATTTTTAAATGCTTAAAACCTTTATAATAAGATTGACAGTGATGCGGTAGTTAGTTGATTTCTTTTGCAAAAAATCACCTTTGGCATTGTAACTATCATGCCTTTCTCCAGCCAACTCTGTAATTCACTCTGATCTCACCCGGAGCCTCTTCCTTGTTCTGGAAACCTTGCACTGGCTTTTAGCCAAGAGCAATCAAACCTGACCTGACCTGATCTGAAGGTTCAGTCAGTGGTAACAAAAGGAATGCATATCTTTGGTCTGCTAAATGCTCCCTTTCCTTCCTGCCACAATCCCTGCTATTGTTGAACTGCTGTCCGCATTAGCAAATTATGCTGACCATCAGGGGCTAATGAGCCAACTGTCAAGATATCTATTGGTCTTACTATGCCAGGCCTATTAACATTAGCACATTATGAAAAATACATATATTGTAAATAATAAGTTCATACAAATGAAATGTCAGTCTTCATAAATATTAGAAGAAGCAAGCTTTGTATGGGTCAGCAGCCTTCTACATGTCATTACTCATTTTTCCCCCTTGGGGCCCCAAAGCTGGGTTAATCAAGTATAGGTCAGGAACAGGTCACTCAACATCAGAGGCTTGTGAACAGTAGCAAAAAATTCAGAATAATAAACACCTCACAGTATCTCTCATAGTTTGCATGTTGGTGAATACCGGGAACTCTCAACGCATAATTCATCTCCTATTTTCAGCACTCATTCCTGACCATGTTTAATCCGATCGACAATTAGCTGGAATTTACCAAGCATCGCTCATTCACAAATATTTATTGAGTGTCCACTAGTGTCAGGCACAGTTCTAGGCACTGGGGATACACGAGTGAACAAAACAGAAACCTCTGCCCTCATGGACCTACGTTCTAGCAGAGGGAGACAGACTATAAACAAAAAACAGAGGAAATAAATGATATGGTCCGTTTGACTGTGATTAGTGCTATGGAAAAATAGAGTGAGGTAAAGGAGATTTAGAGGCGTGGAAGGTGGGGCAACATTAGCAGGTAGAAGTAGAGGCCAAGAGTTATTGAGAAGGTGACTGTGGGATATCCATATCCCCCTTCAAGGAAGGAGTTGGAGGAATGCTGAGAAGCCCTTCAGGGGTTGCCTCGGCTGAAAACCTCCTTGCCCACTCAATTCTGACCAAAGAGGGGGACATAAATGTTGGTCCCTTTGGCCCAATGGAGGACAACTCTGACAGGCCATTTTAGCTCTGGAGCTCACTGTAAGAGGGGTCAAGGCTGTCATTAGGTCTGTTCCACCGCTTAGCTTCTCTGTGCCCGTTCCTGCTTTCTTCCCCACCCTTCCATACATGTTGATACCAAGAGCACTGCCTATCATACCTACTGCATGCCAAACATCACTAGAGTCTGCTTTCCATGGAACCAACCCACAACAGTGGCATTTGAACAAATGCTTGAAGATGAAGGAGTGGAGTGAGCCATACATATTTCTGGAAGAAGAGGATTGCAGACAGAGGCCTGGAGTGGTCAAAGGACAGTAAGAAGGCCAGTGAGGTTGAAGTGGAGTGAGTTCAGAGAAATTAGTAGGAAATAAGTCTTTGGCTTTTACTCAACATGAGATGAAAAATCTCATAGGAGGGTTTTGAGCAGAGGTGTGACATGATCTGACTTACACTTTTATTTGTTGTGGTTGTTTTTTAATCCTCACCTGAGGATATTTTTCCATTGATTTTTAGAGAGAGTGGAAGGGAGAGACAGAGAAAAATATCAATGTGAGAGAAACACATCGATTGGTTGCTTCTTGCATGAGCTCTGACCAGAGCCAGGGCCGGGGAGGAGCCTACAACCGAGGTACACGCCCTTGACCAGAAATGAATTGAACCCAGGATCCCTTTGGTCTGCAGGCTGAGCCAAACCAGCTAGGGCCTGACTTAAATTTTTTAAAAAGTCACCCCAGCTGGTGGCAGCTCTGTGGAGAAGACACTGCAGAAGGCACCATGGAAACAAGAGGCAAGGGAGAAGGCTATTAAAGTAACCCAGGGCTGAGTGATGATGGTGGCTTGGTCCAGGGAAATGGCCATAAAGGCAGGGAGAAGTGGTCAGATTCTGGAGACATTCTAAAGGTAAAGCACACTTTCAGGATTTCCCAGTGGACTGAATAGAGAGTCTATGAGAAAGAGCAGAGTCCATGTTTGAGCATGTTAAACTTCCTTTAAGTGGAAATTTATAGTACATATATGGTTGATCATAGAACCTAGTATTCAGAAAAGAGGTTGGAAGACAACATGGTATTTAAACCCTTCTGACTGGATGAAGTCACCAAGGGAGTGAAGAAAGACATGGAAGAGAAGAGAACTAAGGACCAGGGCGTTCCGATGTTGAGACTTCTGTGGGTAGAGAAGAAACCAGCAAAGGACCCTGAGAAGGAGCAACTGTTAAGAATGGAGAAAAGTGAAGAGAGTGTGAGGATAGAGTGATGGAAACATTGATCGGCTGCCTCCTGCACGCCCCCTATTGAGGACTGAGCCTGCAGCCCGGGCCCGGGCCCTGACCGGGAATTGAACCGTGACCTCCTGGTTGACACTCAACCACTGAGCCACACTGGCTGGGCTTACTTCCTATCTCTTTATCAAAAGATACATCCATCAAAATAGGGATCCTTTCTGGAGAACTTGCTCCCACAGAAACCTTTTCAAACCAAGCTGGCAACACAACTTACAAGGGGGAAAATCACTAAACAAAAATAGCCCTTATTTCCTCTTCCTGAAGGAGCAGATGATTAATGAGTCCTTGGTTCAGCTCATTTGTCCAACACTTCGCACCCAGGAGAGCTCTTCAGTGCTGAGAAGGAGAGACATCAATACAGGGCTTAGATGTGTGCTGCTCAAAGCACAGCTCGGTAACGTAGACTCGGTTCCTTTCTTTCTGAAGCCATGAACACAGGTCAACCCGGGAGTGAGCGTCAACCAAACCATGAAATAAATAAACACTACAACTAACACTATCTTATTACATGCTAGCCATCAAAGCTAACTTTTAGGAGAAAACCAAGAAATTCTTTAAAATACAAACAAACACAGATATTTAAAATAAAGAGCAAAATAGATCCAGAGACATAGAAGCATGAACAGACTGTCGAACTTCAGAGGGAAGGCAGGGGACCGTGGGTAGGACGAGATCAACCAAAGAACTTGTACGCATATATGCATAACCCAGGACACAGACTGTAGGGTGGTGAAGGCCTACAGAGGGGTTGGGTGCAGGCTAGAAGGGGTCAATTGGGGAAGAAGGGGGACATATGCAATACTTGCAACAATAAAGATTTTTAAAAATAAAGAAAGTAAAGAACCTAGACGCAAGCATTTATTTCAGACTTTGTCCAGTATCGTCTCCTGGGTCCTTCCTCACTTATCCTCTTGGTGGGGACCTGTGCTCACTGCTTACACTGCTTCCAGCTGGGAAGGATGCCTTTCTTCAGAAAAGTCTTGTTGTCTTCCTCCCTCAGCTCCTGTGCTGATCCTCGGTCTCATTAGCCCTTGGAATGCATCCCAGTTTGACATCAGCTGCAAATTTAATTAATGTCCCAGGTAACCCTTCTGCACAGCACGGAAGAAGATGCTAATTAAAGCAGAGGCAAACATAACCCCCCCTCCTCCGGCTCCTACCTGTCGTCACTAGCCTCCATCCTTAGTACCCTAGCAGTTGTTGGTGGACTCCGGCTCCCATCCATCTGTAGAGAATGTGATTTTCATTCTTTACATCAGCTGGGCACCTACAATTTCATCGACTCTAGTTTGAAGTTGGGGTTTCCCCCCGGGTTTATTCACGAGGTATGCAAGCTGGTTATTCTCCACTGTTGACTTAGGCTCCTCAAAAAGCCCCCGAGGTAACCATCTGGCTATTGAATGAGCCAGCCACGGAAACCTGCTCCCCACCCACACATACTCACACTTGCCATCAAAACCTCCAGAGCCCTGGAATCACCTACAAGCTGGTCCAGGAAATTATCAGGTTCAGAAATACAGGCAGAATGAAAGCCCTGCAAGGTAGGGACAGAGCACTGCTCCAGGAATCCGTGACCCCAGAGGCCCCCCCAGACTCATCCCCATGAGATTCCCACCAACTCACTTTATCACACAGTTTAGCATTTCATCCTGTTCAGATTCATGCCAAATTAATAATAACCTCATTTTAAAAATATATCTTACTGATTTTTTTACAGAGAGGAAGGGAGAGGGATAGAGAGTTAGAAACATCGATGAGAGAGAAACATCAATCAGCTGCCTCCTGCACACCCCCTACTGGGGATGTGCCCGCAAGCAAAGTACATGCCCTTGACCGGAATTGAACCTGGGACCCTTCAGTCGGCCAACGCTCTACCCACTGAGCCAAACCGGTTAGGGCAATAATAACCTCATTTTAAAGCTCTCACATTAGAGCAGAGGTCTCCACTCTGGCTGCTCATTTAGAATTAAGCTGGGAGCTTTACAAATCCTGAGGCCCAGGCCACATTCCATGCCAATGAAATCCAAACCTTGAATGAAATCCAGGCATCGGTATTGTGTACGGTAAATGGCTCAGATAACTGTAATGTGCAGCCAATGTTAAGAATTACTGCACACAAGCAGATTTGCCTGACTGTATTAACCCTAACCCCTGTTTGAGGCAATGCTCTTCTCTGAGGGATGGGAAGATTTCATTGGGGTAAAGAAAAATGTTTATTTAAGGACATTTTTTGAAATATATTTTTATTGATTTCAGAGAGGAAGGAAGAGGGAGAGAGAGAGAAAAAAACATCAATGATGAGAGAGAATCATTGATTGGCCAACTCCTGCGGGGTGGAGCCTGCAACCTGGGCATGTGCCCTGACCGGGAATTGAACCATGACCTCCTGGTTCATACGCCAACACTCAACCACTGAGCCATGCCGGTCTGGGCTAAGGAGCATTCTTAGGAGAAAGGCAAGACCTTGAGAACACATTCTGGGCTGGAATAACAGGGGAAGGGAACCAAGAGGTGTCAGAGGTTGCAGGGAAGGTACTAAGGCATTGCAGGCCAATATTACCTTTTATTGAATTGTAGTTGACATACAATATCATATTCGTTTCATGTGTATAACATAGTGATTCGATATTTTTATGCATTATAAAATTATCACCACAATAAATCTAGTTACCATGTCACTATAGTTTTTACAATATTATTGACTATATTTCCTATGCTGTACATTATAGCCCATAACATTGATTTTAGAACTGAAAATTTATACTTCTTATTCCCCTTCACCTATTTTGCCTGTCCTCCCATACCCCCTCCCCCCTTTCCTCTGGTAACCACCAGTTTGTTCTCTGTTATCTATGAGTCTGTTTTGTCTTTATTGTTCTTTGTGTTAGATTTCACATATAAGTGAAATCATGTGGTATTAGTCTTTCTCTGACTTATTTCACTTAGCGTAATACCCGTTGTCTATCCATACTGTCACAAATGCCAGGTCAATATCTTTAATGCCTGGGGTCATCTCCATACCCAGAAACATGAGAGGAACTTCATATTCTGCCTTTAGCTCCTGCTCGCTCCCTGTAGTACTCAGTTCAGGCTCGGATTTACTGTGTTTACTCTGGTGCCATAGTTTGGTTAACAGGTGTGCTCATAGTGCTGTTGGGCTCACAGTGGGCTCATGACAATGTGAGACATTGCTTCTGTAAAAAAATATGAGCGCTCCAACCACAACCTTATCTACAAACTTCTAGGTTGGGACTGCTTTCTTCCCTCCCATCTGCTTTAGCCTGTGGCCAGGAGCTCACAGCGCCAAGCTGAGCATCTGATGCCTGCGTAGGCAAGTTTCCCTCAGACTATCCTTTGCACTCTGGTCACTGGTCTCATAAATGGTGACTATTGCTCACAAAGAAAATGAAGGAAGGAAATGTAGCTGAACCAGCATAATTAGAGGCCACCTGAAACAACATCCCAAGTACAGGCCTTGGCAAACCCGTCATATCAACTTCAAAGACAAGGCTAAGTTGTTCATTCATTCATCCAGCTGTGTCCTTATCTGTTCTAAGATAGCTCTTCCTTCTGGCTCGTTTCCCTTAGGAGCTTCCTACCAACAGTAAGACTTAAAATAACTGCTTCTGAGGTACCACCACATTGCTTTCTTTGGGTTCCTGTTATAGATTGAATTATGTGCCCCCCAAATTAATGTTGAAGTCCTAAACCCCCAGTACTTCATAATGTGACCTTATATTTTTTATAATTTTATTTATTTTTATCATTATTTTATTGATTTCTGAGGAAGGGAGAGGGAGAGAGAGAGAAACATCAATGATGAGAGAGAACCATTGATCGGCTGCCTCCTGCACACCCCACACTGGGGATCGAGCCCAAAACCCAGGCATGTGCCCTTGACCAGAATCAAACCCAGGACCTTTTGGTCTGTAGGCCGATGCTCTATCCACCGAGCCAAACCAGCTAGGGCCATAATGTGACCTTATTTAGAAATAGGGTTGTGGCAGATACAATTAGTTAAGATGAGGTCATACTGGAGTAGGGTGAGCCCCTAATCCAACATGACTCATGTCTTTATAAAAAAGGGGAAAATTGGAGACAGAGGCCACAGGGAGAATGCCATGGGAAGATGAAGCTAGAGACTGGGGAGATGCTTCTATAAAAGCCAAGGACCCCAAAGACTGGAGGAACCAATCCTGCTGACACTCAGATCTCCAGCCTCCAGAACTGTGAGACAATACATTTCTGATTGTGGCACTTTGTGATGGCAGCCCTAGCAAACTTATCCAGTTCCTTTCCTTCCCAAATATACCCAAGGAGTTTGTCGTAAGTGATTGCTATTGGTCAGAACATCTTGGTTGTTATTCTGAAGAATGCTTCTCCTTCTATTTACTTCTGAATACTCCCATGTATTTTTAGTCCTTTACCTGTTTATGTGTCTAAGGCAGTGGTTCTCAACCTTTGGGGGTCAAACGACCCTTTCACAGGGGTCGCTTAAGACCATCGGAAAACACATATATAATTACATATTGTTTTTGTGATGAATCACTGTGCTTTATGTTCAATGTGTAACAATGAAACTGGGGGTCACCACAACATGAGGAACTGTATTAAAGGGTCGCGGCAGTAGGAAGGTTGAGAACCACTGCTCTAAGGTCTCGTTCCCTACTTCTCAAGGATAAGCTCCCTGAGAGAGAGTATGGCCAGCAATTCGTAGCCCAGCCTCAGAAGCAAGACTGAGTTGAATACCAGCCCAACTCTAACTCTGTGACCTTGAGGGAAGTTATTTAATCTCTGTGCCTCTGTTTCCTCATCTGTAGACTGGGGATGATAATAATAGCACTTTCCATATAGGTTTCTGGTGAAGATTAAGTAAGCTAATATGCATAAGCCATTTATAAAAGTCTTTGGCATGTTATAAATGCTATGCAAATATTAACTATCACTATAAAGGGCAGAAGCATTACCAATTTTATTCACTCCCAAACATCCAATGTCATTAACAGTGCCTGGCATATGGCAGGTGCTCAATAAATGTTTATTGAGTGACTGCAAGTTTGATTCCAATGATTTAGTATTTTCTTCTACTAAGGTCTCTAACTAGAAAGTCCACTATGACTTTCCCATCATCCAGAGGCTTAGAAAATGATGATTCCTTAACCAACATGTGTCAAAATTGGTTCCAGAGACACATACTCAGAACCTCCACTTCTCAGAACCTCAGCCTGGACCATGCACCATTCACCTTTCCAGGGATTTCTTGCTCACTTGTCCTTGAAGATGAACAATTTAGGTTGAGCAAGTAGCAAAGAGCATGAATGCAAATTTATAGGTCCTCTTAATTTTGGAGGGGCTAGCAAATGGTTTTTGTAAGCTACCCGTTTTTATTAAATATTTGCAATTTTTATGGTTATCTTTTTGAGATTTCCATTGCTACACAGATTTCCAGTCAAACCAGCCTGAATATGCTTGAATATCTTTTCCCAAAAATTCTTAGCTAAGTTATATTTTACTTAATTATTTCCCACAGAAAGTGGTGGTATGAGTAACTTGGTTGGTGAGTAAAGATACACACATTATCTAATAAGAGAAAAATTAAAATCACAGCCCTAACCGGTTTGGCTCAGCGGATAGAGCATCTGCCTGTGGACTGAAGGGTCCCAGTTTTGATTCTGGTCAAGGGCATGTACCCCGGTTGCGGGCACATCCCCAGTGGGGGGCGTGCAGGAGGCAGCTGAGTCAATGTTTTTCTCTTATCGATGTTTCTAACTCTCTATCCCTCTCCCTCTCCCTTCCTCTCTGTAAAAAAAAAAAAAAAAAAAAACATATAAAAAAATTAAAAACACAAAGAAAAATATCTAGTTTGATCAAATCTCCCAATGTCCTTTCTGCCAGAACAGACTGCGCAGAACCCTGCTGTAGCATCCCCAGCTCGTGTACTTGTAAAGAAAGGAGCCTTCCTCGGAGATATGATTGGGAAAGCCTACTTCAGAGCAAACTGCTGGCTGAGGCTAAATTTATGATTGATTAAACACGTTCACCAGAACTTCCCTATCTCCCAAACAGAGTCATACACAATCACAGATTGATGAAGAAAGCATTTACTAACATACATGCACACACCACACACACACACATGCACGCATTTCATCCCCTGTGAGTCACCTAGCCAAAAAGAGATGAGGTGAAGAACTATAATAAAAATAGCTCTTTCGGAAGACATTTATATTAAAACTAGAGGCCCCGTGCACAAAAATTTGTGCACTCGGGGGGAAGGAGGGTCCCTCAGTCCGGCCTGTGCCCTCTCACAGTCTGGGACCCCTCGGGAAATAAGGACCTGCTGGCTTAGGCCTGCTCCCAGGTGGCAGAGGGCAGGCCTAATCCCTAGGTATAGACCCAGGTTGGGCTCAGAGCAGGGCCGATTGGGGGGTTGAGGCACTGCCCCCTGTCACACTCAAGGCAGGGTCGATGGGGAGGTTGCTGCGCCACCCCCGTCACGCACAGAGCAGGGCCAATCAGGGGGTTGGGGCGCTGCCACCTGTCACGCACAGAGCAGGGCCCATCACAGGGGTTGTTCTGTATTTTAGTTGTAATTTTGATGTGGGAGGTGGCAAGTACAGGCATTTACCTACACTGCCATGTTCCCTCTCCCCTTTACAAATTCTTAACCATGTAACTGAGCTTCATAAAAGTTTGTGGTTCAAACTTATATCAGTACTACTTATATCAGTGGTTCTCAGCCTTGGCTGCACATTAGAATCACCTGGGAATCTGTTTTAAAATCCTGATTTCCGGGCCTCATCCCTCAGGAATTCTGTTTCTTTGTTACTCATGCTGTGGCCCCACCCCATAACAAAGAAACAGAATTTCCGGAGGATGAGGCCCAGAAATCAGGATTTTACAAAGATTCCCAGGTGATTCTAATGTGCAGCCACGGCTGAGAACCACTGCCCTAGGTGGTGAGCAAATTATGTTGTCAGCAGGACAATGCTCTGAGTTCATCCAGAGCTTGCTTCAGAAGCTCAGGGTCCTTCTGGCATATTTGCATGAGAAAAGGCTGCTGAGATCCAGGAGCTGCGGTTTGAGCAGGAGTACTAGGTGGTAACATTGTAGAGAGCGTCCTTAACATCCAGGCTTTGCAAAATGCATCTACAGGCCCTGGGAAGGACCTTGAGGTGTCCCCAGCCTCTCTCTCAGAAGACACCCATCTGGGGTCATTCTTTTAACATTGTCCTCAACTCTGCCTTCTCTGAAAACCTCACAGAGGAAGTCTGTTCTGTAAATAATAATAAAAGCTTTTGCATAATGACATTGACACTGAGTGAGGCTCTGTTCTAAGTGCTTTGTATATAATAACTCAGTCAATCTTCACAACTAACCCAGGCCTGGGAGGAGGTGAGTACAAGATCCACTACTCTGCCGCCATCTTGAAAGTTCCCCCAATTATTTACTTTTTAACCTTATATCCTCCAATATCTAGTCCACAGGACCCTAAAATTCAATAAATGTATGACCCCAAAGTAACCCTAATATTCCTTTTTGTCGCTGTCCACCTTTTAAGCAAAACTTTTTTTAAAGAGAGTTTTCTCTCTGCCCCTAGCAGTACATCTTGTAATCTGCTATCTTAGATCAGTTTTTCCTAGAAGCAGACCCTGAGATGAGGATTTGTGTGCAAAGGACTCATTAATGAAGTGCTCCCAGAAGAAGCCAGTAAGGGAGGAAATCAGGCAAAGGTATACTTTCATGTGAAGTCCCAGCCTCAGCCTGAGACCCAGAAGGAGTTCAGGAGTACCACTTGCACCTCCTAGTTTGTTCTGCATGGAGACAAGGGAGCTGTGTTTCATTTACTCACACTAGTTTTTCATCCGCAGCCTGGCAGCGGATGGGGTGGGAATGGAAATGACAGGCCCTTGCAACTAATGGTGAGCTATAAAGCCAGTTTGTACTTGTTCCTGAGAGGCAATCATTCCCAACTCGGAATTTAGACCTGTCGGACTGGTAGTTTGAAATCAGCCATAGTGGGAGTCCTTATACCATGGAAAATGGTAAACACTACAAACCAAGATTTTGATTGAGGGGGGTGGAGTGGGGGAGACAAGGTTGTTTGGTTTGTTTGCTTTTTGGTTTGGTTTGGTTTTTACAGAGCCAGTTGCTAAACATTTACCAACTCTGAACAGATGAAATTACTCTTGTGCCCCAGGGATGAGCTTCTGAAGGTCACAGGTGCCCGTCATTAGCAGCAAAGCCTGCAGATGCTAGGGAACAGGCACACATCATTCGTTAAAGGAATAGAGAGGGTCTGAGTGAGGCACCAGCAGTGTTCACTCCACCAGCACAAATCTACTCTGCCTCAATATGAGCCCAGCCTAAGGCTCAAGGTCAAGCCAGGGAGCCACTCCATTAGTGAGTCTCCATGTAAAACTTGGAGGTTAGGCCCTGACCGGTGTGGCTCAGTGGATAGAGTGTCGTCCTGTGGACTGAAGGGTCCCAGGTTCGATTCCGGTCAAGGGCATGTACCTTGGTTACGGGCACATCCCAGTAGGGAGTGTGCAGGAGGCAGCTGATGGATGTTTCTCTCTCATCGATGTTTCTGACGCCCTATCCCTCTCCTTTCCTCTCTGTAAAAAGTCAATAAAATATATTTTGAAAAAAACTTGGAGGTTAGGGTGACGGGATCAATTCTGCCCCCATCCCCTAGCTCCCCCTCAAGTGCATTTATTCCAGAGCCTGGTGGCAAGGAGAAAGAAGAGGGTGCATTCCCCTCTACTTGGCCCATTCAAGACTCGAGTCTAATCAGGGGCTTTCGAATGACAGTACCTTGCCCATTGACAAAGAGGACAGAGAGAAATCAAGGTGTTTTCTTTCCATGGAGAAGAGAAGAAAGAATAATACACAACCATTACAGCCATTGACTTACCACTGGTGACTAGCTCCATTTCCATGGAAACAGAGAGCAGGACAGGAAAAAGAAAGGCTTTGAAGAATAATAGAGGACTTTGTGTTGCAAGTCGCTTTTTAAAAATAAAGCCAGCAGGGTGCTTCCACTCTCTCAGCCCTGACTCCTGCACTGCTCTCTGGAGAAGCCAGCAGACAGCAGGACAAAATGGCAAGAGGGCACCTGCCTGCCCAGCAGGCCTCCAAACAGCCCAGGCAGCCTGAGTTAGCAGGAGACCATATATCGTCAGCCGTGGAGAGGGAGAGATGTTCAGGCAAAAACAAAAAGTTGCCTACCATCAAAGAGAACAAAGCCTTATGCAAACAGCTAGCTGCTTTCCATAGATCCTTTCCACTGGAAAAGTTTTATGTATGTGCCTTAGAGAAAAAGCAAGACCTCTCATTAAAAGATTGTTTTGAAATTATGGTAAAGCTTCAAATATGGAGGTGCTACAATTGCACCCACTCTCTGCCACCCCCCTTCCTGGCACTTTAGGGGAGATTCTAGCAGAGCAGACTGGTATGAGGTTCTGGGTTCTGTTTCACGCCTTGGGCTCACTCCAGAGTCCAACCATATCTGTGGGCGCTCTACCCCCTAGCATCTAGCTGGGCACATGGGGCTACCTCCTGGGCAATCCAAGGGGTAGCCAAGCACGGCCTCTCCAGCCACATACCTGTTCCACTTTAGTTCCATTGAAAGAAACCATTGTAAGAGAATCCAACAACCCTACAGCCCACACACAACTGCCATAGAGGGAACAAGTAGAGATGAGGGGAAACAAACCACCATGATCCGTGATGAGCGCCTATCTCTCTTTTCAGAGAGTCCAGTTTGCCTTGGTAACCATGACTCAAGAGTTGCCATGGTTATGAGTCCAGTTGCTAAGGAACTAATTTTATAGGCAAAACCTGAAGAAGAAGAAAAAGGAGTTCTAAGGGCTCCGAAGTTGTACCGACTGGTGGGGATGCGGACTCGGGCAGAAGTGACTCATACAGAAGGTGCTCCGAGGAGAAACTGACCGCTTGGCTCAGCAGAAAGAAGTTGCATTTCCATCACACAAGCCACTTGCTCAACATGCAAACGACTAGGGTGAGGCAAGGGAGGCACTTACTTTGGTCACAAAATTTAAGGCAGCACCAAAAATCTCAGCAATTAAGATAAATAATATCTTTTTATATTTTTTTATTGATTTCAGAAAGGAAGGGAGAAAGAATCATGGATCGGCTGCCCCCTGCACACCCCCTACCGGGGATCGAGCCCGCAACCCGGGCATGTGCCCTTGACCGGGAATCGAACCGTGACCTCCTGGTTCCTAGGTCAATGCTCAATCACTGAGCCACACTGGCCAGGCAGGAATTGTTTCTTTCCATCTGCTGTGAGCTGCAGCAGTGGCTGGCCCATTAGAAGGGGGACCTGCATGGATGGACTTCCCGCCACACTGCATGTCAGTCCAGTAGCTGGAGGAAGGGGAGACCCCGTAGCCCATGAGCCACATGCACCTAGTCTCAGGCAAGCCCCAGAGTGCCTGTGAAGGTGTGCCTTTAACCCACAGGATTTATGCCCAGGGGAGCACAACTTTAAATAGCAAAAGGAAAAAGAGAAAAAAAGAAGAGAAGAGAAGAGAAGAGAAGAGAAGAGAAGAGAAGAGAAGAGAAGAAGAAAAGAAAAGAAAAGAAAAGAAAAGAAAAGAAAAGAAAAGAAAAGAAAAGAAAAGAAAAGAAAAGAAAAGAAAAGAAAAGAAAAGAGAGAGAGGAAACCAAGATGGCGGCATAGGTTAACGCTGGAGATTGCTGCCTTGAACAACCACTTCAAAAAACAACTAAAAGACGGAACGGACATCATCCAGAACCACAGGAAGGCTGGCTGAGTGGAAATTCTACAACTAGGAGGAAAGAGAATATCATACCCAGACTCAGAGGAGGCGCAGTGCTGAAGTGAAATACTCAGGTGCGGAGTGTGTGCACGGAGCAGGCTGGCGGCGGAGGGCGTGGTTGTTGTTTTCAATCGGGAGGGAGTTTCAGACTCTGAGCTCCAGATCTGGGCGAGTCTCTGGGGACCCAGACTCAATGGGAGAAGCGGGACTGTCTGGCTTCGGTCGGAACTCGAAGGCAGCTTTCTCTCCGAGGTTTGCAGCTGTTGCTGGGACTCTGTGAGGCAGAGCCCCTAGGGACGGAACTGAGAGCAGCCATAACTGCTCGCTCCGGCCCGCCCTGTAGATCCCTGGGGACCCGCCCCGCCCAAGCCCTGAGCAGAGCCATTTGCCAGATAGCCTCAGGCAAACGCTAGATTAGCACCGCCCTAGAGATCCAGCACAGAAGCTCTCCCACTGCAGACACAGTGGACTCTCATAGCCAGTTGGCCTAGAGGTCAAATCACCCCCAGTATTGCCGACAACAATCAAGGCTTAACTACAACAAGACTGCGCACAAAGACCACTAGGGGGTGTACCAAGAAAGCATAAAAAATGCGGAGACAAAGAAACAGGACAAAACTGTCAATGGAGGATATTGAGTTCAGAACCACACTTTTAAGGTCTCTTAAGAACTGTCTAGAAGCCGCCGATAAATGTAGTGAGATCCTCAAGAAATCTAATGAGACCCTCAATGTTATGATAAAGAACCAACTAGAAATTAAGCATACACGGACTGAAATAACGAATACTATACAGACTCCCAACAGCAGACCAGAGAAGCGCAAGAATCAAGGCAAAGATTTGAAATGCGAAGAAGCAAAAAACACCCAACCAGAAAAGCAAAATGAAAAAAGAATCCGAAAATACAAAGATAGTGTAAGGAGCCTCTGGGACAGCTTCAAGCGTACCAACATCAGAATTATAGGGGTGCCAGAAGATGAGAGAGAGCAAGATATTGAAAACCTATTTGAAGAAATAATGACAGAAAACTTCCCCCACCAGGTGAAAGAAATAGACTTACAGGTCCAGGAAGCGCAGAGAACCCCAAACAAAAGGAACCCAAAGAGGACCACACCAAGACACATCATAATTAAAATGCCAAGAGCAAAAGACAAAGAGAGAATCTTAAAAGCAGCAAGAGAAAGAAACTCAGTTACCTACAAGGGAATACCCATATGACTGTCAGCTGATTTCTCAACAGAAACTTTGCAGGCCAGAAGGGAATGGCAAGAAATATTCAAAGTGATGAATACCAAGAACCTACAACCAAGATTACTTTATCCAGCAAAGCTATCATTCAGAACTGAAGGTCAGATAAAGAGCTTCACAGATAAGGAAAAGCTAAAGGAGTTCATCACCACCAAACCAGTAGTATGTGAAATGCTGAAAGGTATCCTTTAAGAAGAGGAAGAAGAAGAAAAAGGTAAAGATACAAATTATGAACAACAAACATGCATCTATCAACAAGTGAATCTAAGAATCAAGTGAACAAATAATCTGGTGATCATAATAGAATCAGGGACATAGAAAGGGAATGGACTGACTACTCTTGGGGGGGGAAGGGGTGTGGGAGATGCGGGAAGAGACTGGACAAAAATCGTGCACCTATGGATGAGGACAGTGGGTGGGGAGTGAGGGCGGAGGGTGGGGTGGGAACTGGGAGGAGGGGAGTTATGGGGGGAAAAAGAGGAACAAATGTAATAATCTGAACAATAAAGATTTAATTAAAAAAAGAAAAGAAAAAGAAAAGAAAAAGAAAAGAAAAGAAAAGAAAAGAAAGGAAAGGAAAAGAAAAGAAAAGATACATGGAGGGAGACTAGACCCATGGTTGGCAAACTGCGGCTTATAAGCCACATGCGGCTCTTTGGCCCCTTGAGTGTGGCTCTTCCACAAAATACCACGTGCGGGCGCGCACGTACAGTGCGATTGAAACTTCGTGGCCCATGCGTAGAAGTCGGTATTTTGTGGAAGAACCACACTCAAGGGGCCAAAGAGCCGCATGTGGCTCGCGAGCCGCAGTTTGCTGAGCCGCAGTTTGCCAACCACTGGACTAGACTATGAAGAAAAAGAAAAACCTTTCTGGGTTCCTTTAATAGCACCTTTTCCCTGCTTTTTGAACAAGACACCTCACATTTTCATGTTGCGCTGTGCCCCACAAATTCTGTGGCTGGTTCTGACATTGGCTGAATATGTTGAGCTCTTGGCACTTGGCCTGAATCATCTCCTTTCATCCTCCATGGTGCCCCCATGCTTTTGGACTGATACCCTAGAACTGCCTTTTTCAACTTTTCAACCATGACTGGGTATTTTATACCATGACCCTTACAAATCGATGAATTAAGTACTTCACTAAGCAATACCTACTGTTACTATAAATGATAAAGTGAAAACATAACAAAGCTAATACCACGTATTATTTTATGAAAATTCAAGTACAAATTTAAAAATCCCCAATCTATTTAAATAAAAGCCTAAGCAACCAAACAACCGATTGACTGGTCACCATGACGCACACTGACCACCAGGGGGCAGACGCTCAACACAGGAGCTGATCCCTGATGGTCAGTGCACTCCCACAGCAGGAGTGCTGCTCAGCTGAGCAATGGGCGCCAGACACAGGACTGACTAGGCGTGAGCCCGTGGCAGGTGCAGCAGGGCCGGGATAAGCGAGAGAGGCAGGCGGCCTGGCCTGCAGGGATCAGACCGAAACCAGCGGTCCAACATCCCCTGAGGGGTCTCGGATTGCGAGAGGGCGCAGGCCAGTCTGAAGGACCCCACCGGTGCATGAATCTGTGCACTGGGCCCCTAGTAAATAATATAAAAAACAAAACATGGGAAAAATACATTTGATGACACGTGACAGCCCAGATCATAAAAGGACAAGGATACATGTGCATTTGGAGCAATGCTGAGCCTGTTCCTAGATGCTTGTTTTTTTAAGCTGAGCATAACCTAAACTGATTTCACAGCACACAATTAATGAGTCACTTTGCCTTTGTGGAAGTCCAGGTTTCTGGCAGAGAAGTTCCAGCACACCATTGGAGCATAGATACATACATACATACATACATACATACATACATACATACATACATACTAATTTGGGCCCTACCTGGTTTGGCTCAGTGGCTAGAGCGTTGACCTGCAGACTGAAGGGTCCCGGGTTTGTTTCCCATCAGGGCACATGCCTGGGTTGCAGGCTTGATTCCCAGTAGGGGGCGTGCAGGAGGCAGCCAATCAATGATTCCCTCATCATTGATGTTTCTATCTCTTGCTCCCTCTTCCTTCCTCTCTGAAGTCAATAAAAATATATTTTTAAAAAATAAATAAATCCTAGTTTGAACACAGTGAAGAGGGTCAGATCAGTCCGACTTTACTCGCATTATCCCTCTCCCAAGGTCTTCTCTGCTCGTGATTTCTCCCCCAGAGGAAAGCGAGAGTGTGTGAGTGAGCATCTGGACTCCCTGCCTGTACCAGACTCTGCCCAAGGGGCTCTTTTCTCTCTTGCCAATCTGGAGTACTGAACGGTGACTGCATGACCAAGGGCCAGGAAGAAGCAGAGAGAGCAGTAGAGAGAACTCTCAGAGGGCAAGCCTCTCGCCATTGGCCCGCAGGCACCCCCAGTACTCCTCAGGCCTTACCCACATATGCACACATACTATGGCTGGCTCCCTGTGCATCTTCCCAATGGCAGCAGCCATAGCAAGATTTGGCAGACGGCTAGTGAGCATGGGCAGAAAGTCGGCCAAATCTGTGGGCAAGAGAGAGACCACAGAACTTAAGCTTTAGTGCAGTCTTTGGAGAAAAAGGAAGCGGGGAGACTGTCAGCACTTGACCTGGTGTGTTTCAAGATCAAGAGAAGATATACAAGCTTAAGATCTCTGCCACAAGAGGGAGCAAGAAGCGTGAAGCAGGTGTATCCATAGAAGGTCTGAGAAAACCTCAGAATCTCTAGCAGGGATGATGGAAGGTCTTTCTCTCCAGAAGGCAGTTAGTAAAGACCAGAGGAAAGATTGTTACTTGAAATGCAAAGACAACAATGCAAAACTTCAAGGGAAAGAAAATCAAGAAAACATGACACAACTAAAGGATCATGATAATCATCCAGTAGCCATCCCAAAGACATGGACATCTGCAACCTTACCCAATAAATAATTCAAAATACTTATTTTAGGGAAACTTAATTAGCTATAAGAAAACACAAAATGACAATTCAAAGAAATCAGCAAACAATAGATGAACAAAATAAAATAAAAGTTTAAGAGATAAAAATCATAAAAAAAAGAATCAACCAGAAAGTCTGGAGCTGAGAATACAATGAATGAAATGAGTAATATGATATATGCAAATGAGAAATGCAATAGAGAACATGAACAGCAGAAGAAATAGTCTGAGTTATAAGACAAGAACCTTGGAATTATGTAGTCAGAGGAGAACAAAAAAAAAATAGACAAAACTGAAGAAAGCTCACGTCATCTGTGGGATACCATCAAGAGAATGAATGGCAAACTTTTGAAATCCAGAGAAAGAGAGGAATAAAGCAACAGAAAACTTCACAGATCTGGGGAGAGATTTGAATATCCATGTTCACAAAGCTCATAAGTCACCAAAGAAACTCAGAGATCCCCTCCAACACACATTATAATAAAATTGTCAAAAATCAAAGAAAAGAAATCTTAAAACCAGCAAGAGAAAATAAACTTGTAACTTAAAAAGAAACTCCCATAAGGCTCTTAGTGGATTTGTCAGCTATGAAAATGTACAACATACTGATAAAGGTAAGTATGCATCAAATACAGAATACTCTAATACTGTAAAGTGGTGATGTGTTATCCACTTAACTTTAGTATAAAGGTTAAAAGACAAGAGTATTAAAAATAACTATAGCTATCACAATTATTAATGAATACACACATAAAACTGGTAAATTGTGACATGAAAAACATTAAAGGGAGGAGTAAATGGGTCGTTTTTGGTGCAACTGAAGTTTAGTGTTATCACCACAAAGCAGACTGTCATATCTAGAGGATGTTTCATATAGGCCTCTTGGTTATCACAGAGCAGAAACCTATAGCAGATTACTAAAGATCAGAGGGAATGAAAGCATACCACTATGCAAAATCATCAACTCACAAAAGAATACAGCAAGAAAAGGAAGAAAGGAACAAGGGAACCACAAAACAGCCAGAAAACAATAAGATAGTCCTCACCTATTGATAATTACTCCAAGTGTAAATTGATTGAATTTTTCAATGAAAAGACAGAGTGGCTAGATAGAAAAAAACAAAACAAACAAACAAAGAAAAGCGCAGGACCAGATGTTTCTCTGGTGAATTCTACTAAACATTTAAAGGACCAGTGCCATTCCTACTCAAAATATTCTCAAGAATTGAAAGGAAGGGAACTACAAGAAAAGGCCAATATCCACTATAACTATAGGTGTAAATATTAGCAAATGGAATTCAACAGCACCATCATCAAGTGATATTTATCCTTGGAATGCAAGGGTGATTCAACATAGGAAAATTAATAAACGTGAAAGTTAAAAAAACTATATTATCATCTTGACAGATGCAGAAAAAAAGCATTTGATAAAGTGCTTAGACTCATTTTTTTAATCTTTCATGATAAAAAAAAAATTATCTACAAATTGGGATAGAAGACGTGTACCTCAATACAATAAAGACCACATGTGACAACCTTACAGCTAACATCATGCTCAACAGTGCAAGTCTGAAAGCTTTTTCTCTAAGATCAGGACCAAGACAAGGATGTCCACTCTCACAGTCCTATTCAACATAGTACTGAAGGTACTAACCAGAGCAATCAGACAAGAAAAAATAAATAAAAGACATTCTAATCAGAAAGGAAGAAGTAAAAATGTCTTTCTTTGCAGATATGATCGTATATATAGAAAATCTTGAAGATTCCACCAAAAAGCTGTTATAACCAACCAACAAATTTGGTAGAGTTGCAGGATAACCAGTTGCATTTCTATACATTAACAACAAAATATCTGGACAAAAAGAAAGAGTCCCATTCACAATAGCATCAAAAATATAACATACTTAGGAATAAATTTATCCAAATTGATATACAAATTTAATTCCATTCCTATCAAAATTCCAGCAAGATTTTTTATAGATATAGATAAGAGCATTTTAAATTTTTTTTATTAAATCTTTATTGTTCAGATTATTACATTTGTTCCTCTTTTTTCCCCCCATAACTCCCCTCCTCCCAGTTCCCGCCACACCCTCTGCCCTCACTCCCCACCCACTGTCCTCATCCATAGGTGCACGATTTTTGTCCAGTCTCTTCCCGCATCTCCCACACCCCTTTCCCCCTCAAGAATAGTCAGTCCATTCCCTTTCTATGTCCCTGATTCTATTATGGTCACCAGATTATTTGTTCACTTGATTCTTAGATTCACCTGTTGATAGATGCATGTTTGTTGTTCATAATTTGTATCTTTACCTTTTTCTTCTTCTTCCTCTTCTTAAAGGATACCTTTCAGCATTTCACATACTACTGGTTTGGTGGTGATGAACTCCTTTAGCTTTTCCTTATCTGTGAAGCTCTTTATCTGACCTTCAGTTCTGAATGATAGCTTTGCTGGATAAAGTAATCTTGGTTGTAGGTTCTTGGCATTCATCACTTTGAATATTTCTTGCCACTCCCTTCTGGCCTGCAAAGTTTCTGTTGAGAAATCAGCTGACAGTCGTATGGGTATTCCCTTGCAGGTAACTGAGTTCCTTTCTCTTGCTGCTTTTAAGATTCTCTCTTTGTCTGTTGCTCTTGGCATTTTAATGATGATGTGTCTTGGTGTGGTCCTCTTTGGATTCCTTTTGTTTGGGGTTCTCTGCGCTTCCTGGACCTGTAGGTCTATTTCTTTCACCAGGTGGGGGAGGTTTTCTGTCATTATTTCTTCAAATAGGTTTTCAATATCTTGCTCTCTCTCATCTTCTGGCACCCCTATAATTCGGATGTTGGTACGCTTGAAGCTGTCCCAGAGGCTCCTTACACTATTTTCGTATTCTTTTTTCATTTTGCTTTTCCAGTTGGGTGTTTTTTGCTTCTTCGCATTTTGAATCTTTGCCTTGATTCTTGCGCTCCTCTTGTCTGCTGCTGGGTGTCTGTATAATATTCTTTATTTCAGTCAGTGTATGCTTAATTTCTAGTTGGTTCTTTATCACAACATCGAGGGTCTCATTAGATTTATTGAGGATCTCACTACATTTATCGGCAGTTTCTAGAAAATTATTGAAAGACCTTAAAATTGCGGTTTTGAGATCTATATCCTCCATTTCTGTCATGTTTCTTTGTCTCCGCATTTTTTATGCTTTCTTGGTACACCCCCTAGTGGTCTTTGTGCACAGTCTTGTTGTAGTTAAGACTTGATTATTGTCGGCAATACTGGGGGTGATTTGACCTCCAGGCCAACTGGCTATGAGAGTCAGCTGTGTCTGCAGTGGGAGAACTTCTGTGCTGGATCTCTAGGGTGGTGCTAATCTAGCGTTTGCCTGAGGCTATCTGGCAAATGGCTCTGCGCAGGGCTTGGGTGGGGCGGGTCCCCGGGGATCTACAGGGTGGGCCGGAGCCGGCAGTTATGGCTGCTCTCAGTTCCGTCCCTAGGGGCTCTGCCTCACAGAGTCCCAGCAACCGCTGCAAACCTCGGAGAGAAAGCTGCCTTCGAGTTCTGACCGAAGCCAGACAGTCCCGCTTCTCCCGTTTGAGTCTGGGTCCCTAGAGACTCACCCAGATCTGGAGCTCAGAGTCTGAAACTCCCTCCCGATTGAAAACAACAACCACGCTCTCCGTCTCCAGCCCGCTCTGTGCGTACTCCGCACCTTAGTATTTCACTTCAGCACTGCGCCTCCTCTGAGTCTGGGTATGATATTCTCTTTCCTCCTAGTTGTAGAATTTCCACTCAGCCAGCCTTCCTGTGGTTCTGGATGATGTCTGTTCCGTCTTTTAGTTGTATTTTTGATTGGTTGTTCGAGGCAGCAATCTCCGGCGTTAACCTATGCCGCCATCTTGGTTTCCTCTCTCAAGAGTATTTTAAATTTTTAATGGAGAGGCAAATGAACTAGAATCACTAAAATAATTTTGAAAAAGGAGAACATGGCAGAAATCACTCTACCTTATTCTACAGCTATAATAATTAAGTCTGCATGTTATTGACAGAGGAATAGGTACATAAATCAGAGGAACAGCACAGAGAACCCAAGCATAGCCACAAACAAATACAGACAGCTGGTTTTTGACAAAAGTGAAAAATCAATTCAATGGAAGGTAGTCTTTTCAACAAACGGTGCTGGGGCAATTGGACTTCCATCAGCAAAAATATGAACCTTGACCTAACAACATCTTATACAGAAATTCAAAATTAATTAATCCAAAATTAATGGCACATAGACTTAAATGTAAAATATAAAACTATAAAATGTTTACAATATAAGAAACCATAGAAGAGAGTCTTTGGGACTTAGAGTTAGGCAAAGAGTTCTTACACTTGATACTAAAGCATCTATATATATAAAAGCCAAGCGACCAGAACAACAGAACGACCAGAAAGACTGGAATGACAGTCGCTATGACACACACTGCGACGGCCAACTGGCCCTATCAGAGCCCCAATCGGCCCCCCCAATCTCCCGTGGCCTTTCTCCCCAGCCGGCCCAGGCCCCAATCAGGGTGGAAGGGGGCCAGATGGACCCCACCTGTGCACAAATTTTTCCACTGGGCCTCTAATAAACCATAAAAGGAAAAATTGACAAATTGGACTTCATCAAAATAAAAAAAACTTTTACTCTGAGAAAGACCCTGTTAAGAATATGAAAGACAAGTTACCAACTGGGAGAAAATATTTGCAAGCCACATACATAGCCAACAAAGGACTAGTATCTGGAATGCACAAAGAATTCTCACAATTCAACAATATAGAAAAACGCCACCAGACCTTGGACTGAGGAGGATACACAGTTGGCTAAGAAGCACTTGCTTAACCATCAGAGAAGAGTCATTACCCTGCTCTTCCCACGAATCTTAGCAAAACTCCCCAATTCTCCAGAGGCCGTCCCTGGCCCCCTCTTACCTCCCTTTTTCCTTCTCCCAGCCCAAAGCTGCCTTCCCTTAGTTGGTCCTCATAGGCTCTCTCTCTTCCTACATTAGCCCTCCCCGTCTCCTCCATGCTTTGGACCTTATCTCAGTGTCAGGAGGAAGGCAATCCTGGGGCAGCCCTGAAAGGGGAGGCAGGGTGGTAAAGGGAGGAGGGACTTTCAGGCATGGGGAGGAGGGGAAGAGGTTGAATTCAGCTGAGTTGAGGCCGAGGAGTCTTTTTGGTGTTCCCCGCATCAAACCCGAAGCCACCAAATTATTTCCCCTCTCTTCTCAGATCTGCAAGCTTGGACTTGAGATTTTCTATTCCCTAAGCAGCAAAGCCTTTGCTATTCAAATCAGTCTTAAATGTGCCACTTAATGGCCAGGAAGCTGACCTCTGGTTATTTCACATCCAAAATATGGTCAAAGTGGAAAGGCATGTCAGGTGAAGGGGCAGGCCAATTACCGCAGGGACACATAGACTCGAACTTAAAACAGTGGAGGGTGGAGGCCCTCAGAATCTTTCAAAACTCCCAGGTGGAACCCAGGTCGGATATACATCCTGCATGGACCTTTCCTGCCCAGCCAGGATATCCTGTGTTTGTCCAAAGGACTGCACAGGGAAGCCCTGACCATTGTCCTTCCCCAAATCTGCCAGTCAGCCCCTCCCAGCCTGCGGCAGCCACCACAGGCAGAGGAAGAGTAACTCTGGAAACCGGGTTATCAGCATCCTCCATGGACTTCCTCACCTCCTCCCAGGCCTCATTAGCTCCAAGCTCCTTAGCATCCTCCAACAGAAATCCGGGAGGCCGGGATAGGGTCAACGCTCTGAAGTCAGCCCCCTGGCTTTTGCCAAGACCTGCCTCTGCCCAGCTCTGAGTGGACAGCTGGAGGCTGCAGCTGGAGGCCTGGGCCCCGATGGAGCCCCGGCTGGGGCCAGGGGCGGCTGCCCTCCGCCTGGGCTGGTTGGCTCAGCTGCTCTGGGTCTCAGCCCTGAGCTCTGCTGTCTCCTCGCCGGCTCCTCCTTCTCCTAGAACCAGCTACAGTTTGGGAAGGACTGTCCTCGGCCTTGATAAATGCAATGCCTGCATTGGAACATCTATTTGCAAGAAGTTTTTTAAAGAAGAAATAAGGTCAGAATCTCAATCAGATCGTTCTGAGGGGCAACATTCTGTTCCTGTGATGCAAGATGTCCAGGAGTTTGTTGAAAAGGAGCCATGTTGTAATTTATGGGTAGGAGCTGCAGCAAAGCCATTTAATCAGAGTAGCGGCGGGTTGAGGTTGGGGTGGAGAGGGGGGTCAGGTGTGAAGCCAAGTTCCAGCCCTAATTGCTAAATTCAAAGTGTCCTTTTGAAGTGAGAGCTTAAAGTTTTCTTTTCTATGAAGGGAGTAATCTGGGACTATGACATTGAGCAAGTTCATTTCTCAAAGGGGGGAGGAATAAAATTTATAGAAAACCTACTATGTGACAGACTTTTTATGTGTGTGTGTTAATCTTCACCCAAGGATATTTTTCCATTGATTTTTAGAGAAAGTGGAAGGGAGAGGGAGAGACAGAGAGAAACATCGATGTGAGAGAGACACATCGATTGGTTGCCTCCTGCACATACCTCGACCAGGGCCAGGGAACCTGCAACCAAGGTACGTGCCCTTGACTGAAATCAAACCCAGGACACTTCAGTCTGAGGGCCGACGCCCTATCCACTGAGCCAAACCGGCTGGGGCGTAACAGACATTTTTAAGCTACTTTTATATACTCACTTCATCCTGGGAGTTAGTGTTTTTCATTCATTACTCGGATAGCAAACTGAGACATATCAAGATTAAGGGTCTTGTTCAAGGTCACCACCTAATAAGTGGCAGATCTGGGATTCAAGCCAGGCTGGTTTGCTCCAAGTTTCTGAACCAGTTTTCTGTTGTGAGATGTTGCCTTGACCGGAGGAAAAGCCAAGGTTAGTAAATTGTAATGCACATGGCTGTCATCAAAGAAGGGATCACACTCTGGAAGCCAAGCCTGTCAACACACAGTCAATGAGCCTTTATCACGGCCAAGACCCGGCAGGGGTTGTAGCAACATAGCTATCACTCTGGCCACTGCCCTCCAGGGGTTTAGGCGGAGGGAGCTGTGTTACAAATAACAATAATAAGGCCTGGTCTGATGCAGGCCAAAAGCAAAGTGTAAAGGGCCTCTGGGGGCTGGGGAATGGCTTCTCCAGGGAAAAGCATTCTGAGCAAGGCCTGGAAGGTTGAGCTGAAATTTAGTGGGAAGGGAAGGGCTTCCAGTAGAAGGACCAACTTAAGCAAAGACCCAGAGGTGTGGGAAGAAGTGAAAAGCGCTTAGTGACTGGAGCATGGGGTATATGTGGAAGCGTGAGAGAGGGAGGAGGATTGGAAAAGTCAGATGGTGCAGGGAGCCTTGAATGCTGTGCCCAGGAATTGGGGCCTTAAACCTGTAGACAGTGGTTCCCAGCCTTTTCAATACCCAAGGCCCTTTGTATAGCTCTCTTCTCTGCCCGACCCTAAGAACCTGTCTCAGGTGTATAAGATTCGGTGACTAAACAGAAGGTATTAATTTAAAATAATTTTATTTCCAATCAGTATTAACCAAAGGTATATTTGATTATTCAACTAAGTTACTAAATAAAAATAACAAATAGAAAATCATCAGAAGTGTTGGACTTCTTTAAATATATATATTTTTATTGATTTCAGAGAGGGAGAGAAGGATAGAAACATCAATGATGAGAGAGAATCATTGATTGGCTGCCTCCTGCATACCCTTTACTGGGGATGGAGCCCACAACCCAGGCATGTTCCCTGATGGGGAACTAAACTGTGGTTCATAGGTGGATGCTCAACCACTGAGCCACACTGGCTGGGCCAGAAGTGTTGAACTTCTTTTGCAAGATCTAGTTATTGCATGGAGTTTATGTCGACTTTCCCTATTAAGGGCTTTTTTTTAAGGCATTTTGAAAGTTGAACGCCCTCACCTCCCCCACCCCCCAGACACAAACACAATTGGGGAAGCTAACATATTGTCTGACCTTGGGCAAGGTCCTTAAGCTCTGTAAGCATCAGTCTCAACATCTGTAGAGTTGGGGGAGGAGGTGTTAGGAGAATCAAAGGTACAAGCCAGTGTAAAGCTGCCGTCTTTACATGGAGTAGAAGTTCAGAGAGCCATGGCTAGTCCTTCTGTGCTGGCTGCACAAGAGGATAAGGTTTGTGTCTGGCATGAACCTCCCTCGACTATTCTGCCATCTATACACTTCCCTAAATGCGAGGAAACAAAAGCAGTCCTCACATAGAAAGAGTTCAGAGCGCCCCAGTCTAAAACTGAGGGATGGATCAGACCAGCTGTGGTCCCCTGTGTCGCTGTCCCCCCCCCTCCCCCACCTCCCCGGGGCTCTGCTGGCCTCTGGTTCTGGCAGTGTTTGACTAGTCCCTGCTTGGCCCCTGCTTCCTAAAAGGGCTCTTCTTCCAGGTTTGACAGCTGGCTGGCCACCCACGTCGAACTGCCTCTGGGCCACTTGCCTTCGTACCCTGCAAATTACTCAGATGATTCCAAAACCTGGCGCCCTGTGGAGATATCCAGGCTGGTCAGCAAACACCAGCATGAAATCTCAGACAGGAGAATCTGCGCCTCTGCTGCAGCCCCAAAGACCTGCAGCATCGAGCGTGTCCTGAGGAAAACAGGAAGGTTCCAGAAATGGCTGCAGGCTAAGCGCCTCACGCCCGACCTGGTGCAGGTAAGTGGGGTTGGTCCTGTGGCTGGAGACTGGAGGGCGAGATGGAGGAGGTGACTGTTCCCATCTCACACCTCTGTCTGGGGAAAAGGAGTTGTGTTCTGTCTAAGGTGGGACAAAGCAATGCCATGAAACAGGGGCTTGTGACAAGGAAGGAACTAAACGAGATTGATCCGTTCATCCTGATGAGCTTATGGATATGCAGACACTTGGCAGGAAGTCTACCCGCCTGGAAATGCACGGCCCAGCGTTTTGTAATATGCGGGTCCCATTCTTCAGTCGGTTGTGCCAAAACTTTACCAGTTTTCTCATTACCAGTGTTCACAGCAGCTAAACAAGCTTTCCTTATTTCTGCCAAAAATGCATCCATTAACACCTTGTTCAAACACAGTCAGAGCCATAACCATTTTCACTTCACTCTGACCCTCTCCTAGCCCATCTTTTCATCCCCAGCAGAGATTTTTCCCTTCCTTATAAAAGACAGGAAAATATCAACAGCTGTTTTATAAATTGTGGACAAAGTCCATTCCTGCTCCATCCACCAAGATCAAGGTCATTGCCATCCCATGGTGGCACCATTTCCTGTCCCCCTTTCCAGAGACCCTTGGCCCTAGGGTTCCACCGTGTGACCAACAAGCTCTACACCAGCGGTTCTCAACCTTGCTAATGCCACGACCCTTTAATACAGGTCCTCATGTTGTGGTGACCCCCAATTTCATTGTTACACATTGAACATAATTAAAGCATAGTGATTAATCACAAAAACAGTATGTAATTATATATGTGTTTTCTGATGGTCTTAGGCGACCCCTGTGAAAGGGTCGTTCAACCCCCAAAGGGGTCGCGACCCACAGGTTGAGAACTGCTGTCTTAGAGCCTTGAGATGATGGGCAGCGAAATCTAATCATCTCATTCACGTCAGGATGTTAACAGCTAACAGCATCTCACCGTTAGCCCTCCAAGGAACCCTTTGCCTATAAAGCCAATATTACACAGCTCCCTCTAGTCTAGCCTGTCCCATTACTAGCTCAGACCTTCCTAACACATCCTTGCATTTTCCCTCCCACTAAATCCAGACGCGGCCCCTGAATCCTTCTTAATAAGGATCCACACAAGCAGCCTTTGTCATGATCTCGGGTGGAATATGTGACTAAAGCAATTTCTAAGTTACCATTCATTTAGATTTGGCTAAACACGAATCCTAATTTCTGGTTTGAAAATTATGATATTGCTCTATTTATATGGGAGTTGCAGGAGCCAACTGGAGAGAGACTGTAGGATGGACAGTAGGGAGACTTGCTTCATCTTTCAACTCATACCACATGACCCAGGGCTACCCGTGGGGCCAGCCTCAGGGACTCTCTCAGAATATGACATAAGTGGGTTTTCCCTGATTTCCTCAAAAGCCACTTTCCAACAGGTATCTAGGCTAGAGCCCTCAAGTGAGCATAGCTGCATGTGTGTCGATGTGTGTTTGAGAGAAGAAACTCACAGGGTTTGCTCAGAGAAGTGGAAAGGGAGAGAAGGAGATGAGAAACAAAAGAAAATTGAAGCCCTGGCTGATCTGGCTCAGTGGATAGAGTGTTGGCCTTCAGACTGAAGGGTCCCAGGTTCAATTCTGGTGAAGGGCACATGCCTGGGCTGCGGGCTTGATCCCCAGCAGGGGGCGTGCAGGAGGCAGCCGGTCCATGATTCTCTCTCATCATTGATGTTTCTCTCTCTCTCTCCCTCTCCTTCCTCTTTGAAATCAATAAAAATCTATTTTTAAAAAAGAAAAAGAAAATTGAAGGCAGGATGGATCTGACTGATGCAGGAACCTCAGAACTTTGACTGTCAGTTCTCCTTAGGAATAAAGTCAACTTGGACAAAAAGCCCCAGTTGCCACCATCAGAGACTGAGCCAGGGAGCCCGTGGTTCCTCTTCTGCAGGGCCACGTGCACTCTCCTGAGCTGCAGGCATGCGCTGCAGCCAGAGGCTGCCAAGGAACCAGGACCAGGAATTAGCAAGAGGGTGGAACAACACAATGTGTGTGTGTGTGTGTGTGTGTGTGTCCCTGTGTGTGTGTCCCTGTGTGTGTGTGTCCCTATGTGTGTGTGTCCCTGTGTGTGTGTCCCTGTGTGTGTGTGTCCCTGTGTGTGTGTGTGTGTATGTGTGTGTCCCTGTGTGTGTGTGTCCCTGTGTGTGTGTGTGTGTGTGTGTGTGTGTGTGTGTGTGTGTGGCACTTAGGCTAACAAAACCGTGACTTTTATCCTCTAAAAGCTGCATTGTTCAGATGGGAGTGTTTCACGGCCTACATTCCTAGTCCACAAACAGAAACTCAGCCAAGAACCCCGCCCAGGTTATCATGATGTGCTTGTTCAAAAAGCCACCACAAAGAAGGCTTCCTCTGCTATTAAGACAGGCGCAGAGGCAATGATCCTCCAACTACCCTCGGCAGCACACGGCTAATCAGGGGAAAACACAGACCTTCCACCGTGTCCCTTCCCATCCCTCAACTACCAGCTGCTTCCCACATTACTCCAAACACAAACCCCGCCTCTTCCTCAAGTGGGAAGGGACTTGATTGACATGGAGGCTTTGTTCCCACTAGTCAGGGGTGGGCAAACTTTTTGACTCGAGGGCCACAATGGGTTCTTAAACTGGACCGGAGGGCCGGAACAAAAGCATGGATGGAGTGTTTGTGTGAACTAATATAAATTCAAAGTAAACATCATTACATAAAAGGGTATGGTCTTTTTTTTTTTTTTTTTAGTTTTATTCATTTCAAACGGGCCAGATCCAGCCCACGGGCCGTAGTTTGCCCATGGCTGCACTAGATGGTGGTATAGAGTGTTCCGGAAGCTTTGTTTAAACAAGAATGGCTGACAATTTTACTTCCTTGATCTCAATTATTTGTTTAAATAGAATAAGGGAAATAAGCATATTAACCAAAATGCACATTAACAATTTAATCAGAATGAGGTTTAGAGGTAAATACGAAACAAATAAAATTTACTTTTGTTTAAATTTAATTTAAAAAATGCTTAAGGGGTGTTTACAGGCCCCAGGAAGGTATAGAAGTGTCAAGACAAGGCCCCTGCTCCATGGGAGGTGACTCCCTGATGGGAGAGAGAGGCCGTATTCAGCTGGTTCAGATACAAGGCAGGTTATGATAAAGTGTTCAAGTGACAATGGACATTTTATATTGGAGCCACAGTTAGTTTTCGGACTATAAATATTTTCATCTCTCACAGGCTACCAGGTCAAGGACTAAACATTGCATTTGTTCTTTAAAAATAACATGGCTATAGCCCAGCCGGTGTGGCTCAATGCTTGAGCATTGACCTATGAACCAGGAGGTCACGGTTCCATTCCCAGTCAGGGCACAGGCCCGGGTTGTGGACTCGATCCCCAGTGTGGGTTGTGCAGGAGGCAGCTAATCCATGATTCTTTCTCATCATGGATGTTTCTATCTCTCCCTTTCTGTAATCAATAAAAAATATTTTTAAATAATAATAAATAAAAATAACATGGCTATATTGATGGGGGGGAAGAAAAACAGCTGACTGATGGCTGTAGCATTTTCATACTCATCCAACATGGAAGTTGAAGATGAAATGACTATGAAGGAAAAGGAAATTTAAGCAACTGAAATGCCTTGCCCCTCTCACACAGGGCAATATGCCCAGGACATCCACGCACACCCTCTGGCTGAACAGTCTTCTGGAAAGTACAGCCCCTTCACAGATGCGTTGTGACCACGAGATCATGACACTTTGCTCCCTGTGACCCTTGGGAAGTAGTCATGGTGATTCCTTTGCTGCCCATGGATGGGCGTTTTAGGTGCCAACCAGAGAAAGATTATGACCTGGATGCCACTCCCCCCCCCCCCCCACACACACACACATACACACACAGCCCACTTCCGATCATGGAATCATAGAGAGTTGAAATCAACTAAACTTTGACTCATAGGATTTGTTTAGGGTTAAAACCACTGAGACTTTATGAACTTCAGCATTTAAAATTTTTTTTTTTAATTTGAGAGATTTTGTGATCTAATAAACAGTTTTTAGAACATAATCAATATAGCTATTAGTTTATCATTGATTCTTTCGAGTGCCTATAGATCAGTGGTTCTCAACCTTCCTAATGCCGCAACCCTTTAATACAGTTCCTCATGTGGTGGTGACCCCCAACCATAAAATTATTTTCGTTGCTACTTCATAACTGTAATTTTGCTACTGTTATGAATTGTCATGTAAATATCTGATATGCAGGATGTATTTTCATTGTTACAAATTGGACATAATTCAAGCATAGTGATTAATCACAAAAACAATAATTATATATGTGTTTTCCGATGGTCTTAGGTGACCCCTGTGAAAGGGTTGTTCGACCCCCAAACGGGTCGCGACCCACAGGTTGAGAACCGCTGGTGTAGATTGTGGTAAAGAAGTGTGCCCATCACTCTCAGTCCCACCCTGTACAGAAGGCCCCTGCTCAGTGCCCGGCTGTGGTAGATCAGCAGGCATCCCCACTGGCCTCGGCCAGTCTATTCTGCTCCTCATTGGGGTCAGAAGCATGTGTTGAACAAGGTCACAGTCACCAAACACCTTTGTTTCCCAGGTTTAGCACTGACAACCTCCCGCTTCCTGGGTCTGTCTCCTCCCAGGGCCACTTGCCCCCCCTTCCCAACCCCAGGGTGTCCCCTACCAGCAGGGCCTGCCAATGCCCTGACCTGCTCCCCCCCGCCCGCAGGGCCTGCCCAGCCCTCTCCTGCGCTGCCCATCGCAGCGCCTCCTGGACCGCGTGGTCCGGCGCTACGCGGAGGTGGCCGACGCGGGCAGCATCTTCATGGACCACTTCACGGACCGCGACAAGCTGCGCCTGCTCTACACACTGGCTGTCAACGCGCACCCCATCCTCCTACAGGTACGCAGGCGCCCCCAAGGGACAACGAGGAGGGCCCGCCTGGGAGGAGCTCGCTCCCCCTGGACTGTCTGCCTTGGGGCAACCAAGCCATGCTAGTGCCTGGATGGGTGGGGAGACATCAGCCACCCTCACTGCCTGAGGTTGCCCCGAAGGCTCCGTGAAGGAGGCAGCTCTGACAGTGCCTCCAAAATCAGGAAGATTTTTTAAAATATATATATATATTTGTATTGATTTCAGAGAGGAAGGGAGAGGGAGAGTGAGAAACATCCATGAGGAGAGAGAATCATGGATCCGCTGCCTCCTGCACACCCCACACTGGGGATCAAGCCCACAACCTGGGCCTGTGCCCTGACCAGGAATCGAACCGTGACCCCCTGGTTCATAGGTCAACGCTCAACCACTGAGCCATGCTGGCCGGGTGCTGCTGCATTGTTATTTTAAAAAATATTTTTCTTTAAATCATCCTGAGGTTGACCCTCTTCCCTCTCCTAGGCAGTGATATTTGTGAAATCTCAAATAGTAGTCATATTTTTTCAACTGTATAACTCCTAAAATAAATATATTCTCCTGAATCTGAATCCCATCTAAAATCCTGGCAAGTGCCTCAACATTCTCATATCTTACTTGGGACACTGTTAAAATGCAATCTACCGCATGGCAATAAGAGCTTCTTCCAAATCTATTCATCTGAAACAAGAACAAAAAAGGGGGCAGGGATGGGGTGGGGTGTTGCCTTGTTCGAAGAGGAGAGAGAGAGAGAGAGAGAGAGAGAGAGAGAGAGAGAGAGAGAGAGAGAAAGGAAGGGAGGGACGGGGGGAGAGAGAGGACATGCTGCGTCTGTGACTGTTCTCTCTCCAACCCTCTAATGCTCCGTCCTCCTCCTGCCTTGGCAGATCTTCCCTGGAGCTGAGGGGTGGCCGCTGCCCAAGTACCTGGGCTCCTGCGGCCGGTTCCTGGTCAGCAGCAGCACCAGCCCGCTGCAGGAATTCTATGCTGCGCCCCCCGACCAGGCAGCCGACCTGGCCCATCAGCTCCTCAGGATCCTGGAGTCCCTGCGGAACAACGATCTGAACTACTTCCTCTACTTCACCCACGTGGATGCCTCCATGTTTGGCATCTTTAACAACGGGCATCTGTTCATCCGGGATGCCAGTGCCCTGGGCGTCATCGACAGGCAGGAAGGTACTCAGCAGGGGCCCAGCTGAGCAGCTGTCAGAGGGGAAGTCAGAGTGACAGGAGCTTGGAGGGGTGCCCGGGGGTGGTGCCACTGGGCCTTTCCAGTCTCCGTATGTCACAGTGAGAGCACCCCAAGTTCATGTCCGATGTCCCTCTCCCCCTCTAGAATCCCTGCTCCAAGTTCAACTCCAGAGGGGAACTGGCCTTGACCTTGTCCAAGGGGGGGCTGGGGGGGGCGATGCTGTGGCCCAATTCAGTGTGTGTGGTCGGGGACCTGCCCTGTCGTGCCCTTCCTCACACACACACACCACCCCTGGATCCATCTCCCTCTCAGTGCCTTTCTCATCAGATGCTTTCAGCCTTTATCTGAAACTTAAAGATCTGGCTGAGCCACTTGTACACGTTGCAATCCATTTTGGCACCTTTGCCTTTTAGAAAGTTTCCAATTAAAAAGCATGGTACCGCATGAGGTCTAGGAGTGACTCATGTTTTCCACTGTGTGCACAGGCTCATCGGGGTCCTGGAGGCCTTGGAGCATCCCAGTCCCTAACGGTAACCGAGTGTTGTGAGCTCAATGATAGGACAGAGGACTTTTTATTTTAATTTCTTCATATATTTTTATTGATGTCAGAGAGGAAGGGAGAGGGAGAGAGAGAGAGAAACATCAGTGATGAGAGAGAATCATGGATTGGCTGCCTCCTGCACGCCCCACACTGGGGATCGAGCCCACAACCCTGGCCAGGAATCGAACCATGGCCTCCTGGTTCATAGGTTGATGCTCAACCACTGAGCCACACAGGCCAGGCGACAGAGGACTTTTCATGAGAAAGCCTACGAAGACAGACCAATTAAACCACACTAACTCATTTCCTGGTTTGCTTTCATGAGAAGAAATGAGGCCAATTCCAGAATATTCAGGATATGTAAACCACGGAATGCCAGCCCCATTGAATACATGTTCTGGTTTACCAGTGCTTTCTCCCGGCTTTGTATTTCCTGATTTCCCTAATTTAATAGTAAGAATGGGAGAACCGCAAGATGGGGGTGAGCCCTATAGTTGTAAGCCCAACTGCTGGGAGGGATAAGTGTGTTTCCAGGCCTGGCCTCAGCCAACTGTAGCAAAGAGAGCTCCTCCCATGTCGTTCTTAGCAGGGCCTTTGGGTCCCTGAGCCCTAAATCTCCTGGTGACAGGAGATGCTGGGAGACTCCACCACTTTGCCCAGCAATTCTAATTAGCGGCATCTCCCCGCAGGAGAACAGGTTGTAGGATGTGTAACATTTCATGCTTCTCTTCCAGGCAGCCAAGCAGCCGCCAGGGCAGCAGAGAACAAAGACATCTTCAGCTGCCTGGTCACCGGCTGCCAGGCCGAGCTGCCCTCCTGTGACGCCATCCCCGAGAAGCAGAGCCTGGTGCTGGTGTGTCGGCAGGTCCTGCCTCCGCTGCTCCGGGGGAAGTTCCCCTCTCCGGTGCAGGAGCAGATAGATGTCCTCCTGGCCAAGTGTGGGGAGGGCGACCGCCCAGACCCCGAAGTCCTGGAGGCCGCCAGCCAGCTGAAGAGCATCTTGAGACCCCTGAGAACCTGTGACCCCAGATTTGCCTACCGCTACCCAGACTGCAGGTATAATGACAAGTTCTGAGGGGCTGGAGCCTGGCTGGCCTCCAGGGACCACATCCTCGGCTCTCCATTCCCAGGCACCGAGGAACATTCCAGCAACAGGAGGGCGGTTGTGCAGCACTGGCACTGGCCTCATTGGCTGGAACATCACAAAAGAGCCAGGGTTGGGCATCAGAAGATCCAGGTGTGGCCCTTGCCAGTTTGGCTCAGTGGACAGAGTATCAGCCTGCAGATCAAAGGGTCCCAGGTTCAATTCCGGTCAAGGGCATGTACTTTGGTTGAAGTCTCCTCCCCAGCCCGGGCCTGGTCAGGGCACATGCAGGAGGCAACCAGTCGATGTGTTTCTCTCACATCGATGTTTCTCTCTGTCTCTCCCTCTCTCTCCCACTCTCCCTAAGAATCAATGGGAATATCCTCTGGTGAGGATTAAAAAAAAGAAAAAGATCCAGGTGTTTCCTCTGTGCTCCACAAGACTCTTAACTTAGCGGAAGAAGACAGATATGAAGAGTCAGGGAAACCTGCTCCCTCCCTCCCTCAGCCCAGCTGCTATAAAGCGTGTTCAGAAGCACACAGGCGGGAGAATGAGACAGACAGCGAGGTCCAGAGGCTGGTGTGGAGAGGGAGGCCCCTGGCCAGTAGCATGTTAGGTTACACTCAGACAAAAGGGGCCCACTCCTGCTCCCCGTGGCCCTGAGCTAGCCCTTCTGCCCCCCCCCCCCCCCCCCGCCCACCGCCACACACACAACCTCAGGGTAAGAAGACTGCAGGCAGAATATAATGAACAACATAGACTGATGAACAAAAATAGATCCAGAGACACAGAAGCATCAAACAGACTGTCAAACCTCAAAGGGAAGACAGGGCAGGGTGGTGGAGGGTTGGGGGGGGGGGGTGAGGGGGAGTAAAAGATCAACCGAAGGACCTGTATGCATGCATATAAGCATAACCGATGGACACAGACACTAGGCGGGTGAGGGCCTGTGCTGGGGGGGTGGGGGGAGCAGGCGGGGAGAGATCAGTGGGGGGAAAAGGAAACATATTAACACTTTCAACAATAAAGAATTAAAAAAAAAAAAAGACTGCAGGCCAAGGGCACACATGGATAAGACCATGCCCGGGTGCCTGGGGCCCCATACCGGTGCGAGTGAAATACCTCATAGTGTGGGAAGGATCCAGAGGTAAGAAGTGGGGCATGGGCTGGAGACCAATGTGTTCGTGCAGATCCTCTGAGAAGCAAGTGCCAAGACACGATGGAACAGTCAAGGGTCCTATTAAGAAAGATGCCTGTGTGGGAGGCAAGAAGGAGAGCTAGCAGGCCGGGTTGCAAGTCTGAGCCTGAAGGTTGGGCAGGAGTATCCTGACTGTCTTTTACACGTGGAAGGATGCTTCCGCAGGGCTTTCAGGGTGTTCTTGAGCCAAAGCTAACCATCACATGAGTCCCAAGTCTCCAATAATGGGCGGCCCTTATAACCCTGCAGCAGGGAACAGCCCATGGGAGGCGTGGCCTCAGCCCAACCGCAAAGATGCATTTTTTTAAATTATTTTTTAAAATATATTTTTACAGAGAGGAAGGGAGAGGAATAGAGAGTTAGAAACATCGATGAGAGAGAAACATCGATCAGCTGCCTCCTGCACACCCCTAACTGGGGATGTGCCCGCAACCCAGGTACATGCCCTTGACCGGAATCAAACCTGGGACCCTTCAGTCCACAGGCCGACGCTCTATCCACTGAGCCAAATCGGTTTCGGCGCAAAGATGCATTTTAAAGCTCAAAGCAGGGCACCTTGCCAGTTCCACCCTCTGGAACAAGAGGTCTGTAAGTAGAACATTCTCGCTGTAGCCACAGCTGGACCCAGGCCAGCTCTCTCCACACTGTGGCGTCCAATGTAGGACTCGAAGAAGAGAATTTTCATTCAAACTTGACCTAAGAATGTTTTTTCAAGGTCAGCCAACAAAAGGTTATTTTATCAAATATTTGTTAGTTTGCTTTATACCTTTTAAATATTTATCTACACGGGATGTGGGTCCCCATGTATATTCTTGCCACGTCTCCTCAAACATTAGTGGGAGCTCTTTGGACCTTTGCCCAGCCTCCCTGACAGCTCTCCACCCCTAGGGCCCTCTCAGCCTCTTTTCTAAATCACCACCTTTAGGTTAGAATGCCTGGCTCCACAGGCGTCATACTGCAGACAGTCCAACTGAGGCCCAGGGAGGAAAAATGACTTGCTGGGATAGTTCCAGAACCCTGGCTACCAGCCCATGCTTCTCTGACTCTTGCCCTGGCCTACCCCATTCAGGTCCCTTCACTCACATTTACAACTGGGCTGCCCTAGCCAGTTTTGCTCAGTGGATAGTGTCAGCCTGTGGACTGAAGGGTCCCAGTCAATTCCGGTCAAGGACGCATGCCCGGGTTGCGGACTCGATCCCCAGTGTGGGGCGTGCAGGAGGCAGCTGATCCATGATTCCTTCTCATCATTGATGTTTCTCTCTCCCTCTCCCTTCCTCTCTGAAATCAACAACAATATATTTTTTAAAAATAGGGCCAAGAAAAGCCCTATTTTAGGGCCACTAAGTTGGCTGTGGGGCTCGCTTTTCTACTGCTCCAGGCTCTATCCCAGGAGCAGCCCCGACGGTGAGGATGACAGGAGGAGCCTCTGGGAGGGCGGCTCGGGCTGCCTGGCCGTCTGAGACAGTCGCCTCTGGCCCGGTCTGGAGGGTGAGGAGTGACCACCCTTCCCAACACCTCGCTTTGTCCAGGGAAACTGATCCGAGATTCTGGCCTTCAGAACTGTGAGCGGATGAATGCCTATTGCGTCAGGCCACCCACTCTGTAGCCACTTGTGACAGCAGTGTCAGGACATGAACATACACCCTGAACTCCATCTTAGTGTCTGCTTCCAGAGAGCCTACCCCGCAGTACCCCCTACTGCAGTCTGTGGCAACGGATTCAAAAGCCAGACCCAACATGAGGGAGTTTGCTAGTGTCTGTATCCAGGCTGAGGCCTGAATGGTTCCATTCTTTTTTAACCCTCACCTGAGGCTATGTCACAGTGATGGCGGACCTTTTGAGCTCGGCATGCCAGCATTTTGAAAAACCCTCACTTAACTCTGGTGCCGTGTCACATATAGAAATTTTTTGATATTTGCAACCATAGTAAAACAAAGACTTATATTTTGATATTTATTTTATATATTTAAATGCCATTTAACAAAGAAAAATCAACCAAAAATATGAGTTCGCATGTCACCTCTGACACAGGTGTCATAGGTTCGCCATCACTGGCTATGAGGATATTCTTCCATTGATTTTTAGGGAGAGTGGAAGGGAGAGGGAAAGACAGAGAAACATTGATGTAAGAGAGACACACTGATTAGTTGCCTCCTGCACGTGCCCGACCAGGGCCTGGGCCAGGGAGGAGCCTGCAGCCACAGTACTCGCCCTTGACCTGAATTGAACCCAGGACCCTTTGGTCGGCAGGCCCGACGCTCTATCCACTGAGCCACACCAGCCAGGGCTGCTTCCATTCTTCCTGTGCATCATTTAAGACTCCGTCTGAGGTCCTACCCTGACCAGAAGCTCCTCCTGACAGCTCAAGCTCCCATGAGCCCTTTCTGAATCCCACTGAGGATGGCAGTGGCGTAGGGGGTGCCTCTGAGTTCCCATAGCAACCAGCACAGGGCTGGCCACAGAGCAGGTGCTGGGAAGGTGTTCTTTCTGAGGACAATGTCTGTGTTCCTCAGACGCTCTTGCTGTTTTTCACACACCATCACCTAGAGACTGAATGTTTCTGTCTCCCCAAGAGTCATATATTGAAATCCTAACCCTTAAGGTGAAGGGTTAGGAGGTGGAGCCTTTGGGAGGTGGTTGAGCATCGACCCATGAACCAAGAAGTCCCCAGTTCAATTCCTGGTCAGGGCACATACCCAGGTTGCAGGCTCAATCCCCAGTAGGGAGTGTGCAGGAGGCAGCCGACCCACAATTCTCTCTCACCCATGTTTCTCTCTCTCTCTCCCTCTCCTTTCCTCTCCATAAGATCAATAAAAAGACATAGTTAAAAAATAAAAGAATCCTCAGAAAGCTCCCTGGCCCCTTCTTCCCTGTGAGGACACATTGAGAAGGTACAGGCTATGAACCAGGAAGTGGGTCCTCGCAAGGCTTTGAATCTGCCAGTGCCTTGACCTTGGACTTGCAGCCTCCAGAACTGTGAAAAAGAAATGTGTGTTGCTTATAAACCACCGAGTCTACAGAATTCTGTTATAGCAGCTCCAATGCACTAAGGCAGTGGTCGGCAAACTGCGGCTCGGCAAACCGCGGCTCACCAGCCACATGCGGCTCTGTGGCCCCTTGAGTGTGGCTCTTCCACAAAATACCGACTTCTGCGCATGGGCCACGAAGTTTCAATTGCACTGTACGTGCATGCCCGCACGTGGTATTTTGTGGAAGAGCCACACTCAAGGGGCCAAAGAGCCGCATGTGGCTCGCGAGCCGCGGTTTGCCGACCACAGCACTAAGGCGCCATGCTGACCATAGACATAGTGGGGCCCCAGTCCATGGTATTGTGTTATAGCAGCCCAATGGACCAAGACAGGGTGGGGCAGAAGCAGGCTTACAGTTGTGAGTACCTGACACACAGTTTATTCTTGTATTATTATTATTGATTGTATTACCACGTGTACTGGTTAATAATTTGGATTTTGTAATCAAAGAAAACACGATAATTTCAAGAGAAACATCAGAAGTGCTTTATTCAAAGTAATGTCCATCGCTAGCTGCACATTTCCCCCATCTTTCAGGTTATTTGTGGATACCGTCCCAATAGAACTTTTCTTGTTTTGAGGCAAACCATTCAGAGACCCGATTTCCCACTTCTTTGTATGTTTTGAAGTGCTGCGCAGAAAATGCATGTGCCGTCGATGGGAGCAAGTGGTCTCTGAAGGAGTAAGGTCTGGTGAATACAGTGGGTGGGTTAATACTTCCCAGGCAAGATCTTTTAACGTGCCTTTAACTGGTTTTGAAGTGTGTGATGGTGCGTCATCATGGAGCAAAATTACTTTGCCGTGTCTTCTGGCCCATTCTGGTCATTTTACGATCAAAGCGTGGTTCAAATTGATTATTTGTTGTCGGTAGCGGTCAGGATTAACGGTTTCACCTGGTTTTAGAAGCTCATAATACACCACGCCTTCCTGATCCCACCAAACGCAGAGCATTGTCTTCTTTCTGAAGCCATTTGGCCTTGCAGTCGATGTTGATGGTTGACCTGGGTCAACCCATGATTTTGTGTGTTTGGGATTCTCAAAATAAATCCACTTTTCATTACCAGTCAAAATTCAATGCAAAAAAACTTTCTTTCGTGCCCCTGAAGCAACATTTTACTGATGACTTTTCGGTTTTCCATTTGTCTTTCGTTCAGTTGATGTGGCACCCATTTTCCTTCCTTTAAAATCTTTCCCATTACTTGTAAAGGGTCGGAAATTGTTTTCTGAGCAACATTTAATCTTTCTGCAAGTTGTTTTTGAGTTTGACACGCATCATCATCCAATAATGCTTGTCATTGTTGGTCTTCAAATTCTTTCAGTTGACCTGGACGTTCTTTGTCTTTCACATCGAAATCATCACTTTTTAAGCGTTTAAACCAGCGTTCACAAGTATCTTGAGATGGAGCATGTTCACCATAAGCTTCCCGAAGTATACGATTAACTTTCAGCAGCACTTTTCTTCAAAGTAAAGTAATGAATTAAAACTTCCCGCAAATGCTCTTTTTCTGGCATGAAATTTGACATTTGTAAGCATAAAAATATCTATGATGTTAACACCTTCAGCAAATTTGACATATGAAGTTTTGAAGCTTGCTGTCAATACAACAAAATAGCATAAATATCAAATCGCATATATATCAACATATGTGTAACTCCATCTATTGAAAAAAAAATCCACAAACAACTGTAAACCTACTTTTGCCCCACCCTATGCAGAACACAGGCACTTCCTCAAGAACTGCTCTTTCCTCTCAACAGTCAAGAGACAGGTGGCTCAACACTCACAGGACTTCAGCCAGAACAAATTTATTGTGGTATATTCTTACTCCTCTGAAATCCGATTGGATGCATTAGAGTGTTTTTGTTGTTGTTGTTGTTGTTGTTGTTTTTAGTTTTGTCAGCCACTGTCTTTTTGCCTCCAGGACTGGCTACATACTTTGTGGGTTCAATACAATGTGAAAATGAGGGGCCTCCTGTTGTTAAGAATTACATTAAACTAAGCACAGGCCCTAGAGGACTGCATGCATTGTATGACCACTGAATCCCCTTAACCTCAGGATAGGCAGCAGTTCTCAACCTGTGGGTCGCGACCCCTTTGGGGGTCAAACGACCCTTTCACAGGGGTCACCTAAGACCATCCTGCATATCAGATATTTTCATTACGATTCATAACAGTAGCAACATTACAGTTATGAAGTAGCAACGAAAATAATTTTATGGTTGGGTCACAACATGAAGAAGTGTATTTAAAGGGCCAGAAGGTTGAGAACCACTGGCATAGAGTGTTCTTGGGTTTACTGAGGTTATCGACAACCAAGGGGAGTAGGTATGGGACCCACTTTCTGCCTCATGCTCCTACCTGGAGCTTCTCTCTGAAAAATCAGTATTTAGGGGGCATTGTGCCAAAGTGAATATTTCCCCTTGTCAAAATAACACATATTTTAGTGTTTTTTTTAAATGATTCTACCCAAGGCAGGCAAGAAAAAAAGGAAAAGAGGCAAGCTGTGGAAACTTGGTGAGACTATAATCCCATTGAAAAAAATTGGCAAAGTTATCAAAAGCCTCAAAAAGGATTGCACACTCTACCCAATAATTTCACTTCTGGGATGTTATCCAAAGGAAGTAATCAAGAATGCAGAGAGATTTATTCCCAAACTGACTGTTACAAACCATGGATTGAACACTTGTAACCCCTACTGAAGGGAGAGTCAGAGGAATTTTTAATAGGCTTAAACTGCCACCCAGGGGGAAATGAGAGAGGAGAAAAATAGAAACAAAATTTTGAAAGCTGGAAAGCAAGTAACTCCAGGACCAAAAGAACTGAATCCTGAGCTGACAGCAAAGGATGCTAGAAACCATCCTAAGTTACACCACAAAGTCTCTCAATAATTTGAGGAGTTCATGGCACTAGGTCCCTCAGGAAGTGAGAAAAAAGGTGGCTGAAATAAGGATGAGTCCTTAAAAAAAAATCAAAAATACAACTGTATTGCCCAGCCAGCGTGGATGAGTGGTTGAGCATCGACCTATAAACCAGGAGGTCAGGGTTCTATTCCTGGTCAGGGCACATGCCCGGGTTGTGGGCTTGATCCCCAGTGGGGGACATGCAGGAGGTAGCCAATCAATGATTCTTTCATCACTGATGTTTCTATCTCTCCCTCTCCTTCTTCTCTGAAATCAATGAAAAAGTATGGTTTAAAAATGGAGAAAATACATTTATTTTAAAAACTGTATTTAAGCATAGTCAAAGACTTAGAAGCGGAAAGAAATAACTGACTTGTCTTACAAATTGAGTCCCTTTTTAAAAAATTATGTTTTTATTAATTTTAGAAAGCGGAAAGGAGAGAGAGAGAAAAGCATCCATTTGTTGCCTCCTGCCCAAAGCTAGGGCATGTGCCCTGACCTGGATTGAACCAGTGACCTCTTGGTGCAATGGATTTCATGTAACACCCATACGCCTTCTCCTCTGATTCTAATGTAGAAAACAAGATGCAAAACTGCCATTCTCCGGAGCATTTTCTCAGTCTGTTGAGATGTTGCTTCCCGGCAATTGTCGGTTTGGTTCAGATAAACTCATAAAAATTCTCTACAAGGTTTGGACGTTTTCTTACGTCAACAGAAAAAACTCACCTTTAGAAAAACATATGCAACTGACTTCCTTAAGGTCATGGCAAGTTCCTTCCCAGCTCTCGAGGTCTTTAGAGAAATGGTTGCCTTTTGATGTATTTTTGGATTGACAGGCAAAGGCCATTGTTGCCTACTGGAAACCAACAGGAGTCCCCTCTGTGGGGTGCGGAGAGAGGAGAGACTTTATTCAGTGGACACAGTTCCGGGGTGAAATAGCTTGTCTGTACAATAGCATGGCTGTGGAGGACAGCACAGCTGGGAACCAGCCCTGGGGAGGTAGCCCTGGCCAGGAGGCTTGATGTTACAGCTGAGATTGGTATTGCAGCTCCAGTTGAAGAGATACAGTTGTTGATGGAACCTGACAGCGTACTTCATTGAGACAGCGGTAAGGCTGGCTTAGTACACACCCCAGGAGTCAGGAAATTCTCTTACCAAGAGATGAAAACCCCACACAGCCTGTGCAGGGCTTACTGCCTCGTGCGGGAATCGCTTTCCCCGGCTCCAGGTTCAAGGTGAACGCCTTTGTTCTGCTCAGTGTGCGTGTCCACAGCCCTGAGGCACAGCCCCAGAGCTGAGCATTTCAGACCCCAGGAGGAAGGGGTCAGGGTCCTTCTGCTGTGGCACAAGAGGAGGGCGTGCAGGCCAACTGCACTCAGTGGGCATGGGGGACAGACGCCTATCATTGGAGCTAAACTTGCTCTGTCTCTTTCTTTTTTAAATATATTTTTATTGATTTCAGAGAGGAAGGGAGAGGGAGAGAGAGACAGAAACATCAATGATGAGAGAGAATCATGGATGGGCTGCCTCCTGCATGCCCCCGACTGAGGATGGAGCCTGCACCTAGGCATGTGCCCTGACTGGGAATTTCACCATGACCTCCTTCCGTGGTCGGCAAACTGCGGCTCGCGAGCCACATGTGGCTCTTTGGCTCCTTGAGTGTGGCTCTTCCTAAGCCTTGGAGTACCCTAATTAAGTTAATAACAATGTACCTACCTATATAGTTTAAGTTTAAAAAATTTGGCTCTCAAAAGACATTTCAATCGTTGTACTGTTGATATTGGGCTCCGTTGACTAATGAGTTTGCCCACCACTGTCTAGGTCACTGATGGCGAACCTATGACACGCGTGTCAGAGGTGACACACGAACTCATTTTTTTGGTTGATTTTTCTTTGTTAAGTGGCATTTAAATATATAAAATAAATATCAAAAATATGTCTTTGTTTTACTATGGTTGTAAATATGAAAACATTTCTATATGTGACATGGCACCAGAGTTAAGTTAGGGTTTTCAAAATGCTGACACGCCGAGCTCAAAAGGTTCGCCATCACTGGTCTAGGTCATAGGTCGATGCTCAACCACTGAGCCACAGTGGCCGGGCTCTGTCTCCTTTCTATGGGAATAAAAGCATTCATTGTGTATCCAGTATTTGACTGTGTTGTTGTTTTCCTTGGTGACTTTGATACCAGGATGCAGGAGGCAGAAGTCTTTGGATTTCTATTCCTGCTGATTGGTATTGCTATGGTCTTTGCTATCCTCCGTGTAGTTGGGGTTCTCTCCTGGTGTTGGTAAACAGTGCATGATGTTCTGCTCAACAGAATGAATTGGCTCAGAGCATTTCAAGGGGCAAAATGGAGATTCCAGAGCAAAAATATGAGCTGAGGGGGGGACGGAACTTAAGGTTGAGTGGGATAAAGAATGCAGATTGGTTTCTGGCAGGTCTCTTGGGTGATGGGCACCTTGGATAGGTGAGGGTCTTCTTGAATATAGAGAGACATTTATTTGCCAGATTATTACAAATGTTTATAAATTTACAGTTTACTAGCAATTTTTTTCCATAACAAAAATCCTTAAAGTTTCACCCTATCTACCAGAGTGGTTGTACTATTAGTCACACAACTCTTTCTTAAGTGCCTATATAGTGCACATACCTAAAGGATAAATCTTTTATTTTTGTTAATTCTCACTGGGGGATTTTTTTTTCCATTGATTTTCAGAGACAGTGGAAGGAAAGGGAGAAAGACAGAGAAAAACATGAATGTGAGAGAAACACATTGATTGGTTGCCTCCGGCACGCACTAGGACCAGAGCCAGAGATGGAGCCTGCAACTGAGGTACCTGCCCTTGACTGGAATCGAACCCGGGATCCTTCAGTCCACAGACTAATGCTCTATCCACTGAGCAAACCTGGTTAGGGCTAAAGGCTGAATCTTAAAAGGTCCTTTTAAGAAGCAATTGTATCCCAGCTGTCCCCCTTCACAGTCAGGTTATGGCCGGGTGATGGCCCTCCAAGACTCAATAACAAAATTGGAGGCTCTGGAGAGAATCAAAGGGTCTTCAGAAACAGCATGGAAATTAGGACAGCAGGTCACCCCCAAAACTGGGCAATCAAGGGCATGTGAGCATAGTGGCTGTCACTCCCCTGCACTGGTGCCCTGGCCCTCCCCCCAATGAGCCTCCAGGAAAGAAACCAAAAAGTTCCCACACCAGGAACTCCTCAACCATCTCACCCAGTCAGGTCTCCACAGTGAAGGTCGCAGCCGCCAGTCATCTTTTTAGTTACCCACTCTTTTTCTTTTTTCTAACATTATTTTGGAAGAATTTCATACTTTCAGAAAAGTACAAATAACATCTATATAGCCTGTATCCATATTCATAATGATTTCCTTTTCCCCATGTCTGCTTTATATCCTCTCTTCATCTGTCTCCCTCCCTGTCTCTTCTCCTCTTTCTCCCTCTCCCCTCTCCTCCACCCCATTTTTTCTGAACCTTGTAGAGGAAGTTGGAGATGTGCCCCAAAGACTTCAGTGTTCACTCCTAAAAATAAGTAAAGGCTTACAAGAACCACAATGCAATTCTCAAAATTCAGGAGGTTAACATTGATACGCTACTATCTAATTACAGCACTTATTCAAATTTCACCAATTTCTCCAATAAGATCTTTCATATCAAAAAATTTCTGGCCCAGCCCGACCAGCGTGGCTCAGTGGTTGAGCGTCAACCCATGAACCAGGAGCTCACGGTTCGATTCCTGGTCAGGGCACATGCCTGGGTTGCGGGCTTGATCCTCAGTCTGGGGCATGCAGGAGGCAGCCAATTGGTGATTCTCTCTCATCATTGATGTTTCTGTCTCTCTCTCTCTCCATCTCCCTTCCTCTTTGAAGTCAATAAAATATATATATATATATGGAAAAAATAGTCTCCATTTAAACCTACTATTTAGCAAAGTGGTAGTAAGTAGACAAAAGAATTACCTAAAAGATGTGGTTGGCCATGTGGCAAGGCAAATGGAGGGGAAGAGGTGGGGGACAGCTGGGTTTTGTACAAACCCAGCAGCACTAGATGATTTTCCAAACTCTCTCTAAAACTTTGCCAAAAATTTTTAAATAAAAGAGAAGATTTATGCATTGAAATTATAATCACACCCATTATTTTAAATAGCAGAGCATTGTATATAATTTAAATTCCCTAGAGTGGAGAAATGGCTAAGTAATTTGGTTTACACCCAGCACAATTATAAATGGAACTAAATTAAAATACTATTTACAGAGAAGTTATAATGCCATGAGAAAATGCCTATTGACCCAATGCTAAATGCCACAAAATGTTCTATCTATGCTATGCTTTTCCTGTCTTTGTTGTTTTGTTTCTTGGCTTTTTTTTAATACATAAAGTTTTACATAGAAATAAGACTGGAAGTAAAGATAACAAAATATTAACAGTGGTTGGCTTTAGATAAGGGACTTTAAATTCTTCAAAAATCATTTCTACTTTTTTGTATTTAAGAAATATTTGCGGGGGAACTTGTAAAAATATTTTAATAATATTAAATATGTTTTTGTTATAAAAATGGAAAATATTAACATGAACCAAGAAGAAAATAGGCCATCAAATGTATTGCTTTCTTTATGAGAATGCATATGAAATATGCAGACTATTTAAAGAGCAAGGATTTCTCCCTTGTGTGGGCCCAGGGGCCTGGGAACAGCCATGCCCACGACAGTATGGTCTTCCCGAATGGGACTTGACCAAGGCTTCCGAGTCTTGGCCTTGACTTTGAGACAGACTTCATCTGGGTTACCAAGGTCACTTTTTTTTTTTTAACTGAGCTAAAACCCTATTTTTAAAAATCTGAACCAGTTTTGATGTTTAATTTCAAGTTATGTGCCAGGAACTAAAAACAAGCCAACAGAGTTTCAGAAACTGGGTGCGAGACAGTGAGAGAACAAATAGTTTTCACATTATCATTCCTTTTGTTTTATTTGCTTCGATCCTATATCTGCGGGCTGCCTTCTCCCAGTTTTCATTTGAGTTGTGTGCAGCTTCTTAGGGTAATGAGCTGTGCGTGAATCATAGCTTATATCCCCTTCATTTACTCACAGGAAAGGAGAGTAGTACTTACACATAAATAATTTTTGGCTACTGTTATATAAAGAGCTGTCTACCCAAGTGTCCATAATAGAACTTTTCATGCATTGATGCATGAAAATTATACATTGAATGCACAAAATGAGAGAGAAGGAGGGAAAGATGGAGGAAGAGAGAAATGCAGCTTGCTATCACAGTTAGGACCTACAACAGGAAAGAAACGAAAGCAGGGCTGACTCTAGGCCAGCGGTTCTCAACCTTCCTAATGCCGTGACCCTTTAATACAGTGCCTCATGTTGTGGTGACCCCCAATTTCATTGTTACAAATGGAACATAATGAAAGCATAGTGATTCATCACAAAAACAATATGTAATTATATATGTGTTTTCCGATGGTCTTAGGCGACCCCTGTGAAAGGGTCGTTCGACCCCCAAAGGGGTCACGACCCACAGGTTGAGAACCGCTGCTCTAGGCTGAGTGACAGAGGACACCTCTGCTCACTGAGAACGCAGTTTAGTCAGTGTAGACCAGTGGTCGTCAAACTCATTAGTCAACAGTACGACGACTGAAATTTTTTTTGAGAGCCACATTTTTTAAACTTAAACTATATAGGTAGATCCATTGTTATTAACTTCATTAGGGTACTCCTAAGGCTTAGGAAGAGCCACACTCAAGGGGCCAAAGAGCCGCATGTGGCTCGCGTTCTGTGGTACCAGCAAATCTGGAAGTGATTTTCTAAAATGCAAGGGAGCTTGTCGAAAGTACACAAGAACCAACTTGAAGGAGCTCCCAATGGCTAAAGCTGGAACAGTTTGAACAACAAAATAAAAAACAATAGTATTGGATTATAACTCCAAAAAGAAGATAAATATCCAAGTCAATACTGATATAAACAAATACTTGAATAAATAAATAAATACATGGGGGGAAAGGAAAACATATTCCTTGCAGAAGAATGCCAAGTAATATACGCATTGATGCTACTCCCTCTGGAACATGGAGCTTAAGTCCCTCTTATTGAGTGTGACCTGGGTTTATTGACTCACCCAGAAAGAATAGAGTATGGAAAGGGAGACTACTAACTTTATAGAAGAAACATATGGACACAACCTTAACCAAATGATAAAGGTCAAAATCACCAGTGATAAAGTTATGTGATATCATGGCCCCCCTGAGATGATGTGATGAGAAGAGCACGTTACTTAGGTAGTGTTCTGCCTCAAAATCCATAATTCAAGTTTAACCATGAGAAAACAGATAAATTCAAATTGAGAGATATTCTACAAAATACCAGATCAGCACTCTCCAAATGCATTTTTTAAAAAATATATATTTTATTGATTTTTTCACAGAGAGGAAGGGAGAGGGATAGAGAGTTAGAAACATCGATGAGAGAGAAACATCGATCAGCTGCCTCCTGCACACCCCCCACTGGGGATGTGCCCACAACCAAGGCACATGCCCTTGACCAGAATCGAACCTGGGACCCTTGAGTCCGCAGGCCGACGCTGTATCCACTGAGCCAAACCGGTCAGGGCCAAATGCATTTTTAAATAAATAATTTAAAATTTTAAAAATAAGCAGTGTGACCTGGCCAGCGTGGCTCGGTGGTTGAGCATTGACCTATGAACCAGGAGGTCACGGTTCGATTCCCAGTCAAGGGCATATGCCTGGGTTGCAGACTCGATCCCCAGCGTGGGGTGTGCAGAAGGCAGCTGATCTGATTCTCTCTCATCACTGACCTTTCTGTCTCTCTCCCTCTCCATTCCTCTCAGAAATCAATAAAAATATATTTTAAGAAAAGAAATAGATTTGAATAACATTATCAACCAACTTGCCTTAACTGTCACTTACAGAAAAGTCCATTCAACAGCAGAATGTATATCCTTTTCAAGCACATTTGGAGTATTTACCAAGGGCCATATTCCAGGCCATAAAACAGTCTCAATAAATTTAAAAGGATTCAAGACATACAAAATATAGTCTCTGATTACAATGGAAATTAAATTAGAAACCACTAAGAAAAATATCCTGAAAAGCCCCAAACAGCTGTAAGCTCAATAACACACATTATCTAAAGCAGTGGTTCTCAACCTTGGCTGCACATTAGAATCACCTGGGAATCTTTTTAAAATCCTGACTTCTGGGCCTCATCCTCCGGAAATTCTGTTTCTTTGTTACTCATGTTGTGGCCCCACCCCATCACAAAGAAACAGAATTTCCGGAGGATGAGGCCCAGATATCAGGATTTTACAAAGATTCCCAGGTGATTCTAATGTGCAGCCAAGGTTGAGAACCACTGATCTAAAGCCATGTGTGCCAAGAAGAAATCATAAAGTGTTTTGAAATGAAAATACATTATATCCAAGTTTGGGGTGGGCACTTGTGCAGGAAAAGATGAACTCAGTTGGCCTAGGTTGCTCAAATCCTGCACGTTCCCAAGAAAAACTCTTGGGCAGCTCCTGGGAACTAAAACCCTGAGATCTTGGAGCGCTCTCCCGGTTAAAAGTGTGTTTTTTTTAAATCCCCTAGCTGGTTCGGCTCAGTGGCTAGGGCGTTGGCCTGAGGACTGAGGGGTCCCGGGTTCGATTCCGGTCAAGGGCACGTGCCCGTGTTGTGGGCTCCATCCCCAGTGGGGGGCATGCGGGAGGCAGCCAATCCATGATTGTCTCTCATCATTGATGTTTCTATCTCTTTCCCTCTCCCTTCCTCTCTGAAATCAATAAAAATATTTGTAATGTGTTTTTTATATCTGAGGTCTTGGGCCGCATCATACCAGTTTAACCAGATAATTTATGCCTCTAATGTGATGTAGAGTGCACACCTGCATTTGTTCTGTGGGTCTGGCGCCTGAGGAGCTGAGGTCAGTCGTGCAGGTGCCCACCCCCAATAAAAATCAGGCCGCTTCCCTGGTGTTAACACGTCACAGGTTGTTGCCGGAGGATCTGAGCACACCTACTGAGCAACTCTACTGGGGGGTCGTGCCTGGTTTCCCTAATGCTTCTCCCCATCTGCCTTTTCTGACCTTGGCTGACTTACTATGCAGCTTTCACTGTAAATAAACTGTGTGCATAAAACAGCTTCTGAGTCCTGGGACTCCAGAGCGAGTCAGCAAGCCTGCAATTGGTTTTGGGGGACGCTGACACAAGCTAAAGCATTAATTCGATGGCAGTTTATAGGACTGAATGACTATACAGTTGACCCTCAAACAACGGGTTTGAACTGCACGGGTCCGCTTGTACATGGGTTTTTTTCAGTGACCTGCACAGTTCAAACCCATATTGTTCAAGGGTCAACGCCATGGTTGGGAATCCGCATATGCGAAGCACTGAGAGTGACATGAGCATTTTCAACTGCATAGGGGGTCGGTTTCCCCTAACCCCCTCATTGTTCAAGGGTCAATGGTACCATAAAATGTCTTAAATTAATGACCCCAGTTTCCACCTAAAGAAACTGGAATAAGAGCAAGTAAAGACACCTTAAGGAAGAAGGAAGAAAAACAAAGATGAAACAGAAAATCAATGACAAAGGAAACAGAAATACAATAGGGGAAAATCAATAAAGTTAAAAGTTGGTTCTTTGAGGAGATCAAGAAAATCTGTTAAGCTCTAGCCAGGCTGATGGGGGTGGGGAGAGAGACACAATTTTCCAATATCAGGAATGACAGACAACTGTAGATTCCACAAATATTAAAAGGGATAAATTACTTAAAAGGCGCAAACTACTAAGGCTCACTTCAGAAGAAAAAGATTTTGAGCAGCCTATATATATTGAAGAAATGGATTTTGTAGTTAAAAATCTTTTTCACAAAGAAAATTCCAGGCCCTGGTGACTTTACTGATGAATTTTATCAAACATTTTAAGCAGAAATAATACAAATTCTATGCAAACTCTTCAAGAAAACTGTTGAAAGAATACTTCCCAACTCCTTCTCTGAAGCCAATAATCCTTTAACAAAACCAGACAAAAACCAACATCCATCACAATCACAGATTCAAAAATTCTCAACAAAACTTTGGCAATAACATATAAAATAATAAAATATTATCAGCAAGCAAATAATAAAATATTACCAGGAGTACATGATTAGTTTTACATTTAAAAATCAATCTATGTAATTCACCTTAGTAGACTAAAATAGAAAAACCATGTACTTGTCTCTATCAATGCAGAAAAATCATGTTATAAAATTCAACATGCATTCTTAAAAAAAAACATAAACCCTCAGGAAACTAGCAATAGAACGGGAACATCCTCAATCTGATAGAGGGAATCAAAAAACCTTCAGTTCACATCACTTACTTTCCCCTAAAACTAGAAACAGGCAAGGATGTGTGTTCTGACCACTTCGTTAGATCCAACATTGCACTGAAGGTTCAAGCCAGTGCCAAGAGTCAAAAAAAAGAAAGAAAGAAAGAAAGAAAGAAAGAAAGGAAGGAAGGAAGGAAGGAAGGAAGGAAGGAAGGAAGGAAGGAAGGAAGGAAGGAAGGAAGGAAGGAAGGAAGGAAGAAGAAAGAAAGAGCATCCAGATAGGAAAGAAAGCAGTACAATTGTTTTCATTCAGAGATAACATAATTATTCATGTAGAAAAGCCCAAGGAAGCTACGGAAAAATTTCAACAAGATTTTTTTTGCAGAAATTGGCAAGCTAATTTCAAACTTGCATCTGGAAATGCAAAGGACCTAGAAGAGTCAAGACAACTTTGAAAAAGAATAAATAACAAAGTTGGAAAACTTACGCTACCTGATTGAAAGTCTTCACAGAGCAGCAAGCAAAACAGTGACCGAATTGGCAGACCTGTGGTGCACCTCCTCCCTGGGCCAGACCGGAAACACAACTAATTGGGGCACATTCACCTGGAATTACCCACTGAGGTCCAGCTGAGGAGGAGACTTATATCAAGGAAGGACAGACACACCTGGGGACCCTTAGGAGGGAAAGGGGCAGTTTCGTGTGTGTGTGTTTTTTCTCTTCTCTGTTTTTTTCTCCCTTCTGAACCCAGAGCCCAGGAGTTTTCCTTTGTAAGAACTCACCCAAGGCTTTGGTGCGGGGAGGGAGACTGGGTGGCACAGCAGCCAGGAGCATCTGGTCGTAGGCCCCCCAAAGCTAAATGACCATTTTCCTGAGAGTAGCAGCCACTCCCAGCAGCCGGAGGGCAGGTAAAGGAACCCCCTACCCCTACCCTAGGAGATACAGCCTGCCACACTCTGCATTTTGAGCTTTTCAGAGGAAACAAAAGCAGGGGCCAAGTTTAAGGGTTTGAATAGTTTCAAGGAGCACTCAGAGACTGGATTGGGGGAGGGGCCGTCCACCCCACTATCCTGGGAATGCAATCCCTATTAAAATACCAATGGCACATGGAGGGATAAGGACACATATGTAATACCTTAATAAAGAGAATTAAAAACAAATAAATAAAAAACCAATGGCATATTTCACAGATCTAGAACAGACACTCCAAAAATGTATACGGAACCAAAAAAGACCCCGAATAGCCGCAGCAATCTTGAGAAAGAAGAACAAAGTTGGAAGGATCATAATACCTGGTATCAAGTTATACTACAAAGCCACTGTACTCAAAACAGCCTGGTAGTGGTACAAGAACAGGCATATAGATCAGTGGAACAGAACAGAGATCCAGAAATCGACCCAAGCCATTATGCTCAATTAATATTTGACAAAGGAGGCAAGAGCACACAATGGAGTCAAGACAGTCTCTTCAATAAATAGTGTTAGGAAAATTGAACAGATATAAGCAAAAAAATGAAACTAGACCACCAACTTATACCATACACAAGAGTAAACTCAGAATGGATAAAAGACTTAAATGTAAGTCGTGAAAACATAAAAATCTTAGAAGAAACCATAGGCAGCAAAATCTCAGACAGCTCTGGTAGCAATATATTTGCCAATACATCTCCTCTAGGGCAAGGGAAACAAAGGAGAAAATAAAGAAATGGGACTACATCAAACTAAAAAGCTTCTGCACAGCAAAGAAACCATCAACAAAATGAAATAGGAGCCCACTGCATGGGAGAACTTATTTGCCAATGATACATCCAATAAGGACTTAATTTCCAAAATATATAAGGAACTCATACAACTTAACAAAGGAAGACAAACAATCTAACTAAAAATGGGCAAAGGACCTAAAGAGACACTTCTCCAAAGAGGACATACAGACGGTCAAGAGACACATGAAAACATGCTCAAAGTCACTAATCATCTGAGAGATGCAAATCAAAACAATGAGATACCATCTCACACCTGTCAGAATGGCTACCATCAACAAATCAACGAAAGTGCTGGAGAGGATGCGAGAGGATGCGGAGAAAAGGGAACCCTCGTGCACTGCTGGTGGGAATGCAGACTGGTGCAGTCACTGTGGAGAACAGCATGGCGTTTCCTTAAAAAACTAAAAATGGAACTGCCATTTTTAGACTGAAGCAAGCCTAGAATGCAAGTTTCACATGGCCTTCGATGTGATCTCCCACATCACCTGCTGCTGACACCCAGCTCTTCCGCGGGCTCTTATGACTTGATTTGAAGGAGAGATGCAGATAGTTTCAAGAGGAAGTCTAATTCAGGGACTCTGAGCCTCATCTGATTTTAAATGATCTGTGACAGGATCATTTGAAGGCTGATCAATATTTAAAAAGTATCTAGGTTTGTTTACAGCAGTTGTATTTTTAAAACTTTGGTACTTTCTAGTTTTTCTTTTTTACTGAAACTTTGACGTATCAGTACAGTGGGGCCTTGACTTACGAGTTTAATTCGTTCCCAGACCAAGCTCGTTAAGGAGCTCGTTAACTCAAATGACTCTGTCAACTCAATGCAAAAAATCGGCTGAGAGACAGCTGGTATCTCAAAAAACTCATTAGTCGGGACACTCGTAAGTCAAGGCCCCACTGTATCTCATACACTTTAAACAATTTTTTATTATTTTTATTTTTAAAAATTTATTGTTGAAAGTATTACATATGTCTATTTTTTCCCCCATTGACCTCTCCCTGCGCCCTCAACCCCCTACTGTCTGTGTCCTTGGGTCATGTTTATATACATGCATACAAGTCCTTGGGTTGATCTTTTACCACCACCCCCACTCATCCTCCCCTGCCTTCCCTCTGAGGTTTGGTGATCTGTTCGATGCTTCTATGTCTCTATTTTTGTTCATCAGATTTTATCTTTATAGTTGAAAGTATCACAGATGTCTTTTTTCTCCATTGGCTCCCTCCCCCCGGATCCCACCCTGCCACAGGCCTTCACCACCCTATTGTATGCATATCAGTTCTTTGGTTGATCTCTTCCCACCCTGCCCCTCCCTCCATTCCCTCTAACATTCCTCCGTCTATTTCATGTTTCTATGTCTCTGGGTCTATTTTGACCTTGCTGCCCATCCTCTAAGTTTTCAGTACCTTAAACCAGAAAATCTTGTGGATCATAGATTTGGGTACTGGTTTCCATTCTGTAGACAGAGAATCCTTTCCATGAGCAGACAGTTGAATATTTGCATTCCAGCACATTTAAAAATATATATATTTTTACTGATTTCAGAGAGGGAGAGAAACATCAGTGATGGGAGAGAATCATGAATCAGCTGCCTCCTGCACACCCCCTACTGGGGATTAAGACCACAACCCAGACATGGGTTGACCAGAATTGAACCTGGGACCCTTTAGTCTGCAGGCCAACACTCTAGCGCAGGGGTGGGCAAACTTTTTGACTCGAGGGCCATAATGGGTTCTTAAACTGGACCGGAGGGCCGGAACAAAAGCATGGATGGAGTGTTTGTGTGAACTAATATAAATTCAAAGTAAACATCATTACATAAAAGGGTACGGTCTTTTTTTTTTTTTTCAGTTTTATTCATTTCAAAGCGGGCCATAGTTTGCCCACGGCTGCTCTAGCGGCTAGAGCCACTGAGCCAAACTGGCTAGGGCTGCATTCCAGCACATTTAATGAAAGATAATGACACTTAAATCACATGTATCAAATTTTCTAAAGATAACAGTATCATGTAGTTCCACTCTGTCAAATGCCACAGAGTGGAGAGCTCAAGTTAATGCTTCCCTATAATGAACTATTGAGCCTACACAATCTGTTTGCTTTCTCCACTTTTCTCCCCTTAGTCAATTTAATAGTTGTTATATATGAGCATTTTTGGAAGTAGCTGTGGCTCAGAGTACTGCATGGTGTCATGCAGACTTTAATCCAGCGGTTCTCAACCTGTGGGTCGCGACCCCTTTGGGGGTCGAACGACCCTTTCACAGGGGTCACCTAAGACCATCGGAAAACACATCTATAATTACATATTGTTTTTGTGATGAATCACTAGGCTGTAATTATGTTCAATGTGTAACAATGAAATTGGGGGTCACCACAACATGAGGAACTGTATTAAAGGGTGGCAGCATTAGGAAGGTTGAGAACCACTGCTTTAATCTATTTGAAATCATCAGACCCCTCCACACACACGGTTAGAATTTAAATATCTAGGAGGAGGATGTGGGGAGGGGTAAACATGGCCCCCACAAGGCTGTTTTGGGAAGGCCAGTTTAAACACTATGCCACACATTCCCGCTTGCCTAGGAGAGCGCCCCTGTTTTGGTTGTTGCCCTTCCCAATTACTACTAGTGTCCTCTTTTGACCTCAAAGAGGTTCTGGTTTGGACTGTAAAAGATATGATCGACCTAATTACAGGTTCTCAAATCTAAAGACATCTTTCTCTTAAAGATACACTTCTAATGAAAAGGTTCATTCAAACCCGACTGCAGAGTAAGCCCTCAACTATTTCTCTGCAGAGGGAGGTGGACTAGGACTTGCTCTGAAGTTGGATCACCAGTGAGAATCATGGCTTCAACACTTCATAACCGCAAGCCTTGGGCAAGTCACGTGATCTCTCTTTGCCTCAATTTACTCTCTGTAAAATGGGGAGAAACAGTACCTCTAACTCAAAAGGTCATTGTCAGGGCTAGAAAGAATGTATATAAAGTACTTATACACAAATCGTAGGTATCTGTGGGCCACACTAAAAAGTTACACCCTCAGCCTGGCTGGCGTGGCTCGACCTATGAACAGGGAGGTCGTGGTTCGATTCCCGGTCGGGGTGCATGCCCGTGTTGCGGGCTTGGTCCCTAGTGTGGGGTGTGCAGGAGGCAGCTGATCGATAGTTCTCTCATCATTGATGTTTCTCTCTCTCCCCCTTCATCTCTGAAATCAATAAAAATGTTTTCCTTTCAAAAGCAGTCCGCATGGGTTTCTTCAGGGCATATATACACAACTATTACTGTGTAACGCACTCCAGGACAATGATAGAAATGTTTAACGTTGGAGATCTGTTCGCTATTCACCAAAGACCAACATCATTTCACACCCAGGGCTCCTGAAAGACCGAAGTGACCCCCACTTCCTCTCAAATGGAGCTTTCCCATCCATGGCAATCAGGTTGTTGCTCCACTGAAGGGACCTGGCAAATAAATGCCACCAACCATCTTGTGCCAAACCAAAGGAATCCCTTTAACCCTCACGTTTGCGGCGTGGTGTGGTTGTTTTCCAAAAGCTCAAGGTTATGTAACATCACCCAAGCCGGTTTCTTTTAGATTTCTTCTCCTTCACGCTCTCCTTACTGGTCTATGCTGGCATCACCTCTCCTCACCAGTTCCTGGTATGAGCTTCTCTCCCATGGCTCTAAGCACCACCTCAGCGGAGAGCTAGGTACATGGTTCCCATCCAGGCCTCTCCTCATTTCAACCACTAGCTGCTCTACAAGCCATTAGTTATCTTCTGCTTCTGGAACTATCCTTCTCTATCTCCTCTTCTAGTTAGAAGCACCTCCACTCGCCTGAAGACATCTAATGGGTTCTGTGGACCTTACTTTTTGTCTTCCCAACCTGTGTTCGTTCCATCCTCACAACATCCAAGGTTCAAGCCAAGGTCACCTCTCCCTTGAATTTCTGTGCACTTCTATGTCTGGCGAGATCTTGCTTCCAGGTATTCTCTCTTTGGTTCAAATACATTTTTATAGAAAAATTTTAAAGAGAAATATCCCTCTGGCAGCAATGCCCAGGAGAAATGATAGTGGTAAAGTGGGCAGGAAGACTACTGCAAATTCAACCGTGTTCTTTTGCATAAATCCCATGATGGTTCCGTAACTACAGGGTGAGGTATAAACATCTCTCATGGCAGCTTTCCTAATATCGGGGCCTTCCCAACTCTCCAGTTGTCTTTCAACACTCACCCAACCCTTAGTTGAAGTTCTCAAATACTCTTGCTCTGGAAGATGTGATCATTGATAAACAAAACCCAGCTGAAATGTAAGCCCCAATACTAGTAGCCCTTATTGCCTAGGTTTTGCCCGACACATTACTTGAATCTCCCATATTAATGTGTGTGAAGGGTAGAGGGCAGGGATGACATCTTATTCAGATTTATTTAGGAGATGCTAAATAGATATATTGACTAATTAAGACTATACATGATAATGATTTAAAGATTTAATAACCAGGTTCTGAGAAGCAGGTACTTCATTTAAGTTAAATTCATATTACGTTAAATTTCAGCTAATTACTAGGATATTTAAAGTCCTTTCAATTTACTACTTTGAAAAAGTGACTTAGTGGCCGGCCGGCGTGGCTCAGTGGTTGAGCGTGGACCTAGGAACCAGGAGGTCACAGTTCGATTTCCGGTCAGGGCACATGCCTGGGTTGTAGGCTCAATCCCTAGTGTGGGGTGTGCAGGAGGCAGCCAATCCAGGATTCCCTCTCAGCATGGATGTTTCTAGCTCTCTCTCCCTCTCCCTTCCTCTCTGAAATCAATAAAAAAAAATATTAAAGAAAAAGTGACAGCTTTTATTTCAAAATGTAGAAGCCACATTTTTAAAAATTTAATTTAAATAGGTTAAGCACTTGAACTGCTATACTGATGGTATAAGATTTCCTATTTAACTGGTGACAATGAGGAAAATACATGATTTAGTTACCACTTTCTGTATCAATACTTCTCCCTTTTTTATAGTGTGTAATTAGCTTTTTTGTCTAAACAATGTGTTATGATGAAACCCGTTTTATTATTAAGGGACCAGGATTGAGTTTGTTTTAATGGAATTTCCCTACATGAGCAGTAAAAAGAAAAAAGATATTCTATTTCTTCTAAAACCTGGAAAATGTAAATTATAAAAGATTAAATTGATGAAAAGCAGTTCTGCATGACTTTGTTCATCTAGTTACACTTCAAAGTAATGTTCAGGTGTCTGATTCCTATCTCCTATCCTCTCTATCCCAGCCTAAGCTGAACAAGTATTCTTGACATACAACTTTCCAATAGTTATTGGTGAAACACCACTAAATTACTCCTAAATGTCACACAACTTAGAGTAATCTTGGTAATAAACTATCTGAATAAAACCATAGAGCCCTAGCTGGTTTGGCTCAGTGGACACGTGTCAGCCTGTGGACTGAAGGGTCCCGGGTTCTATTCCAGTCAAGGGCACATGCCTGAGTTGCAGGCTTGATCCCCAGTAGGGGGCGTGCAGGAGGCAGCTGATCCATGATTCTCTCCTCATTGGTGCTTCTCTCTCTCCCCCCACCTCCCTTCCTCTCTAAGTCAATAAAAATATATTTTAAAAAAAAACAACATAGAAAATAAGAAACTGTGTCAGTAAGATAAACTAGAACAACTAAGAAACATTTAGGTATAGCTTCTGCCTTCCTTTAACCTTTGTTTCTGGGTAGCTGGCTTGCAATTTTTATTTTGTTTGTCTGGAGTTCATTTAGAAATATTAATGGTTAAGCATCCTGAGCAGCACTTAGGATAAGCACTCTTGCTCCTTAAGTACAGGGAAAAAGTACTTGATTAATGCAATCAGCACAGCATTTCACTAGAGAGGATTATAAATTTTCTTTAGTCATACATATAACTTCGTTTATAAACATTCTCTATGCTTCTTCACTAAAAGCTTCCTGGAAAAATCTTAGAAAGTTAGAATGAACAGAGTAATGAGAATATGTGCCAAATGCAAGGTACCATTATTCTAAAATAAAATACTATTATTAATTAGAAGTGACCTGTTAATGCTAATATAGCTCGCTATATTACTAGTGACATGGAATTTGCAAACTAGCCCTCCCCCCCGCCATCGTGTCATGCAAGCAGGAAAGCATGAAATTTCAGAATTGCCTAACATTAAAAAATAAGTCTCTTAATTTATTTGCATTCTAAAATAGAATCCTTCATCTGAGTATTTTTTCCATATAAAAAGCTACTAAATGATGTACAGGATTTGTCAAGCCCATATAACATTCCCTTTAAAATCTTAAGTTCAATCACTATTTGTTTTCTACTATTATACTACATTTTGGCAGCAATTGTTTATTGGTCTGTCACTGCAGTAATTGCAACTTAACAATAAACCAGTCTGACATTTTAGGTCTTGAAGATACATACCATATATATTTCTTTAAAAATAATCATACTTTTGTAAGCAATACTTTACAGTAGACACCTCAAAAATCTACCATAGATGTGAAACTTAAAACGAGAAAATTTTAAGTTCTAAATCTTTATACATATATATCCAGATTTCTATATATATTATATATACATACATAAGTATATATAAAATATATATAATCAGATTTGAAAAATGAACAAAAACTGGGCACTGTACATAAAATCTTTTTAAAACTCAAACAATAGAAAACTCTTTAAACATTAAACAATTTTAATAAAAGTTTCTGTACAATGCTAAGCAGCTTTATTTACACATAGAAAATGTAATAGGAGTAGTGTTTGAAATTACAGAACTCCTTAAAATTTCAATGGCAGGTAAATCTGGAAAAAAATAACAGCATTCCATTCACAAATATTTTCAAGCAATAAATATGTATTTATAAATAGTGTAAATTTACATCAAGATTAGAAACAAAAATCACAAATCTGAAGTTTATTCCTTAGTCTATGTGCAATCCATTATCTTTGTGACTTGGCTGTTAATTTTTAAACATTTCATTTAGGAACCAAAAGTGTAATAACCGCCATGGTTTCAAAACAAGACAGAAAAACATAAAAGCAGTAAAAAAGTTCCTTACCTAACTTTTCACATTAAAAAAAAGTTGACCAAAGAAAGCCTTAAACTTGCTAACTACCTTACAAAGAAATTACCAGCTAGGCTAGTATTTTTTTTTTTCCAAGGAAAATTCTGAAGGGGAAAAGGATGAAAACAGGTTCATCAGCCCAGAAAGAGAGAAATATAAAAGAGGTTGTCTTCAAGTCAGTAGTCTGTATGATGTTGCCAGTTTTGTCAGATATATACAAAACATGGAAATTATTATTCTTTCTGAAGTACAGCTGATCAGCGTTGAGAGTCCTGGAGTAGGAGCAGTGCCCTCTTCAGTCCAGTTGGTTGACACTCTCACTTGGAAGGTTGCATAGACACAGTTTCAGCCAGCAGCCTTATGAGACAGCTCTAAAAGCCAGTGGTGCAGAACTGGGTTACTTCCTGAATAGCAGAAAAGGTCTCATTTAATGTCCATGGAACAATATCAAGATGAGGAAGATGGCAATGGAGGAGCCTAAAAATAAAAGTGAGGGATGTTACTTTGGTATACAAAGTTATAACCTCCCTTACTGACCATTACCCTACTCAGTGCACCAGCATTTTTCTGTACTACTTCACCAAAGTCATAAACTCAAGAACATTAAAAGTCAAGAACATTATTAGTTTGAGCATTTTTTTTTAGATGACTCTAAAAAAAAAAGATTTGTAGAAAATAACAACAAAACCAATTATAATTTCATTAGTAACTTGCTTCAGAACCTATCAACTAGATAATGCATTTTGTGTAACATACTCCAGGTAATTTTCTTCTTCTTCAAGCAACCTGGAAGACCATTCAAATGAAAATATCAGGAGTTAAATTTCAAAAATTCAGTTTCTAATCACATATGTAAGAGAAATGTATTGGAGGAAATCAACAATTCATAAATTATTTTCCTATTTATAAAACTAGTGATGTGCTTCCCCCTAAGCATCTGCTGTTTGAAAGTTAAAAATTGTGTGCAATTTATAAGTATACTTGAATTTTATAAGGTGTATAATGTAGCAGGAAGTTAAGCTCCATCAAATATTCCCCATAAGGTTGCCCTGGCCAGTGTTACCAAGTGGTTAGAGTGTTAGCCCAAGCACCAAAGGGTCTTGGGTTCGATTCCCAGCTAAGGACACATACCTGGGTTGCTGAATCCCCAGCTTCGATCAGGGTACGTATGGGAAGCAACAGATGGTGTAGCACACCGATGTTTCCCTCCCTCCCTCCTTCCCTCCCTAAAAATCAGTGGTGGGGAGGGGGGAATCCTTGAGTGAGGATTAACAAATATTCTCATGAGGTTAATACTTCCGGCAAGAACAAAATTTTAAATAAATACAATTAGCTCTAAAAGCAGAAGTATATTTAAAGCACATTTACTGATTCATTTTGTTGACACTAATAACCTGTGTGTACACAAAAATTTTATCAACTGAGGTGACAATGTGATAGTGTTCAAAAAGCACACAAAGATTTTAAAATGTAATTACTGTGGTATTATTTAGGCTGGTCTCGCCCAGGAAGGAAAGTGAAAATATGCTAACTTCATAGGAATAAATACTTGGACGTGGAGGAGGGGAACATCATGCAATATCTAACGAGCCAAAAGAAAATTTAAATATTTCATACCTCCTGTTTATCAGGTGGCAGAACAAACAATGCTGCTTCCCTATCCAGCTAACTATGTACTCACATGTTGATTTCACTTACTAATGTAAATTGGTCATAGACTTGCATCAGGTCCTCCATCTTGTACTGTTCTAGCACCACAAAATTGTCCAGGTTTCTGCTTGTTTTTCGTGCACAATCTTGACAATGCACTACGTAGGTCTTTCGAGAAATGCTCTCATTAGTAACAAAAAGCAGATTAAAAACCTCCACCTATTTTATACAAGAAAAAAAGCATTCAATTGCAACAGTGGCATTTACTTATTGTAATACTTTAATAAAATCATAGAATCCTACTTTACATGGAATTGTGGACAGTTGTCTCTAGTTCGAAGTAGGTACCAAGACAAACACGGCCATGTTTAAAATTCTTTAATGAACAAGATTTATTTTGCACCAAACCCAGAGACATGGGTGGCAATGTATATTCAGGGGAGTGGCCTAAGGGAATGGCATACTCATTACAACCACTGGCAAAGCGTAATTCAAAAGTTTAATGAAGGTCAGTCTACTTTGTCCTAAATCTGAAACATTACTATACAGTCAGGTAAAAGTGATCATCATTTTTCTTTTATTTCTCATGCATAGTGCTCATACTGGGCACTATGGATGGATATTTGTCTTCCCCTATAGACTGAGCTCCTCAAAGAAAAAGACTATGTTTACTCATCTTTGCACCTCCAAGGCATATCATAGTGCTTAGTGCTTAGCCAGACCTCAAACCTCAAAACACATATTCAAGTTGGTTGCCTGCTCAAAATCTTTTGATGGCTTCAATGACCTCAGAATATCAAATTCCTTAAAGTCATTCAAGATGCTCTGTAAGCTTCCTACTACATAGACTTATAATTTGCAGAGTCTGTTCTGGTAAGTTCCAGCCACATTGGACTAACTTACCCTTTTATGGATAAGCCATTTTATTTCCCATATTGTTATTATAGTTCATAATAACATTCATTCTACCTCCAATTATCATTTTTTAGTCCACTGAAATCTCATACTCATCCTTAAGGATGGACTCAAATGCTAATACTTTAGTGAACTCTTACAACAAGATAGAAAGGAAAATTTGGTTACCTCCCCCCCACCCCCCCGCCAGTGTTGTCATAACAGTAAGACCAACTGTGCATTCACAAGTCTCATGTACATTACAATTAGTTGTTCATTATTTGTCTTCTTTGAGCAGAATGGGAGCTCCTTCAGGTGCCCTATCTTCTTCATTTCTGCATCTCTTGCAAGCCTTGGCTTCGGCAGACTGGCCAATGTATTGTGAACTGTACCAGAGAGGACTTAACATTGACCTGCCTGTAGCGATACTGAACTACATCCAGTTTATTGGCATCTGTCTGCTTCTGGATTGTTCACAGTTCAAAATTCCAAGCCTACACTTCTTGATGATTATCATCTGTTAAATATCTATTATATAAATGACTCTGTAGTAGATACTGTGAGTTAATCCACAGTTAGCAAAATAGTATACATCAGATTAAATTTTAATAGCTAAGTTACAAGAAAATAAGATTTTAAATACAGTTACAATTTCAGTAAAATGTATTATATAAAAGTTTCAATATATTTTTAAAAATAACTAAAGAAACAAAAAGTGGAGAGTTTAAGAGGCTTTATAAAACTAGGGGTGGAGAAGAACAAGTCACTTGCCTCACAAATGCTGCAGTAATGCGCGGGTTCCTCTTTTGTCCGCCCATGCCATATAATTTCTTTGCCTGCAGCAATGAGAGCTTCCCTCAATGTCTGACATTGCTTCAGGGTTCTTAGAAGACAATACCTGTTGTAGGGGAAAAAATTATTTGTGACCAGCAATTGAATATTGAATGTCTTTAGCATAAAAGATATATCATTAGAAATAATGCAAGAGACTCAGTTCTAGTATCTGTGACTTCTTTTTTCTTTTGTCATTGTCTCAGATATATTCTGAGATTTTTAAAAAATGGGGTTACTGTTCAGCAGTTCTGATATTAATATTCTATCAGTTAAAGTTGAGAATAATTTTATCTGAATATAATGGTCTTAATATGCAAAACATGATTCCTTGCTTAAATATAAGCTCTTACTTTTGGCTCTTATTTGGGCAAGTAAATTGACCTCTTTGGGAGTCAATGTTCTCATCCTTGAAATAAGGGGTCTGAATTCCAGATCTGAACTATGATTCTAGCAAGGCAGGAAGGCATGTTATTTCTATTAGTACTACCCAGACAATCAAAAACAGCATCATCTATATTGATGCTTTTGAAACTTTTGAGTCTAGAAGCAGAAAACCCTTTATGTGTTTAGTTACCACACAATACCAAATTGGTTACACTATAGCACTAAAGACATTTAAATCCTCTATTTTAACTTAGAGATAATATAGAATCTTGCATTTATAAACACAATTAAGTTTACAATTTGTGGCTTTTCTAAACTCATACTTATGATGCTAACAATATAGTGAATTCTCACAATTTGTGATTTTCCTATAGTTTGCTGTCATTACTTGAAATTGTCTACTAAATTCTCTTAACTCTCCTCTGAATCTTAGGCTCATATTCTCCATTTGAACAGAGGGGCTAGACAAGATGATCTCTAAGGCACTTTTCCTTCTAAACTTCAGAGACAGTGAAAATACCCTAAAGAAAAAGAAATGGGTTTAGCAACTGAGTATTGTTTGAAAGCAAAAGGTCGTATCTGTTTTATTCATGCTGTCTACTCTCTGTCTATGACAGTGCCTGGCATATAGTAGGTACTCAATAAACATTTGGTTACTGAATAACTAAAATCTAATGTATGATAAGTAATAGCACATTTAACTTCTCTTAATTTATATTTCCTTGTTATTTTATAAGTGACTAGGTTAAAGTATTGTCACTTATCAGAACCCATGTGCATTAAGCCAGGATAAAAAATGACTAAAAATATATGTAAAACTTAACTTATTTAACAAACATATAGCAATATCAACTTCACAGCTAGCTGTAAGGCAAACCCATTATGCATCATATTAAAAGAAATTTATCAGTTTGTTCATCAATTCCTGCACATTTAACTTACTCAGAAACAAAATAATGCTTTAGACCAGCGGTCGCCAACCTTTCAGACCTCATGGACCACCAGTGGTCCGTGGACCACCGGTTGGTGACTGCTGCTTTAGACTATGGTTGTAAATCAAAGCTAGGACAGCTCTCTCCTTTTTTCTCTCTATCTCTCTCTCTCTCTGTGTGTGCATATGTGATATGTGTTCGTGAAAGGGAAGGGAGAAAGCAAAAATTTAGATCATGGTAAAAACAGACAGAATATAATTCAGACCATGCCACCAGCTCTTAAACAGTACCTGCTCTTCCCCCTTTCCCACCCCGTGTCCCATACAATTCACCTCTAAAGGCCCTGATCTTACTGAACAAGTTTTCCAACCAGGGCTTCAATATAAGGTCTCTTTCAAAGGAAAATAATGCCTACAACTCCGCAGAGACCTCTAGAAGATTGGCAGACCCTACTATGCTCCCACGTGGGAAAACAAACAAAAATGATAAAACAATACAATTAAATAAATAAAAAATGATGACCAGACAGAAGGCATGGTATTAGGTACTTCACACTATTATGCCACTTAGGCATCTAACAATCCTGTGCAGATGAGACTCGTGCTCAGAAGCTAAATTTGTCTGATGTCATAAAGCTATTTTTTAAGTCGTTGGGCTGGGGTTTTATAAAAGCAGGAAATCTCAAGCTTTTCCTCACTATCTCACACCGTGCTCTCTTCCACATATTCTTACCCACTCCCCCTTTCTCTTTTGAAGATGAGATTCAGTCAGCGTAGTCCCCCACCCACCCCCCAAACAGAGCCGTGGTTCTGGGAGTATCATTATCCCACTCTTTACTCATGAGGAAATTTTCCACTCCAATGCTACTGACTACATTGACAATTAGATGGTAGTTTATAATTTATGGTTAGTTTAGTAGTTTCATCTAGAAAAATGCATTATACCACTTTCCTACAAACAATAAAGGATTAGACCTAGGGTTGCTAGTAATATTAAGCCATGAGTATTCTGTGTATGAAATCACAGCTCCAGAATTTTTATTCTGTGAGATATTGGAACTTTAGAAAACCCACAGCTCTATTAATCTGATCTGACAATGAGTAACCACATTGTGGTTTTCTCTTTGCTCTTAACATTAAAATTGCACGTTCATTCCCATTTTTCAAAAGGTAGCCATTGGAATTCAAGGGAACTGAGAGAGACAGGCTCTTCTCAAGTCCACCAATGAGCAGCTCCTAAAGAAAGAATCTGATCCAGTCAAAGGATAGGGAAAAATCAGAAACTACAGAAATTTAGGGAAAGGATCCTAGAGAAGATACAGGTATAATATTTTAGACTTGACAGTAATCTGTTCTGCTTTGATTAATCCTAGACCATGTCTGAGTGTATTGAAAAGCTAAAAAATAAATATCAAACCAGATCAGGATTGTTATTTCCTCTTCATTTTAGTTTTGCAGAATTTTAATAAATATATCTTACAGCAGTTAATGATTCATTTGTTAAAAACAACATATTAAATCACTAGCAAAAAGTATAAAATTGTAGAAGATACGGTGTTTTTAATAAATGCATTTTAGGACTAGGGTCAGAAATAATCAGGGGATAGAGAGGCAGGGAATTCTTTGACTTTTAAGGATCAATGTGGTTTCAGGATCCAACCCCTACTTTTAGCTGCTTGGATGAAAGACTACCACAAGAAGGCGGGGAATATTAAAGACGGCTCTGGCTTGGAAGAAAGCCAAGAAAAGGCTGATTGAGGGCTTGGTGTATTTGAGGTTACACAGTAGAATCTAATCCGCCCCAAAACCAGTCCGCAAGATGAAAGCTAAAGAAGGATGGCGTTTTAGAACATGACTTCAGGTAGGGGATAGAAATAAAAATATACTTAAAAGTACTAAAGACAGTAACATTAGGACAAATGCTCATGTACAATATATTCATGAATTAGGCAAAAGATAAACAGACACAGTATACCATGGATGCCAAAAGGAGGGAAAGCTCAGCTTCAGGTGAGGGGAGGTAGGAATCACAGAAGTTTGGATAAAGAACTTGTCAATTTAGATGTGAGCGGGAAGGAAAGGTGGGAGGAAGGTACTTTCCAGGCAGAAGAAATGTCACGAACAAAGGTTAATATGGGAGCAAACAACTGTTCTTACAAGATTTTAATCTTGGGATGAGGTTTCAGAGGCAGGAAAATAAAGGAATGAAGACATGGTGCCAGGATATTATGTTGAAATTAAGGCAACAATGGAATGACTCTGACATTCTGGGGGCAACTTGGCTGTTTCCAGTCAGTGTGGAGAGAGATGAGGCACGGGTTAACTTGATATGGCACTTTTAAAGATGTTATGCTAACAATCTCAGCCATTGAGAAGTAGATGGTGTACCAACTCAAGTTTCCAAGAGGCACTTTGCCTTGCACAATCCCTCTTACTGAGAGAGCCATGCAGGAAAAATAAGCTAACATGAGCCCTCATAACACAATTGCCACCGATCACTCCAGGGTTGTATTGCCCCTAGGACAAGTGAGGGTCTAAATGTCAGTAAGACGTTAACAGTTTCATTTAAATCAACCACATGGCTGAAAATCAAGGTCTCAGTCAATAATAAAACTAGTATCTTAAATTGCAGACCAGTAGTTTTATTGCCAGCTTTATCCAGTGGCCAAATAAGTTTCTATTGAACGAGTACAAAAAAACGTTTTACATAAATGTTAAAGGCACGCTTTAAAATTAAATACCCATTGCATTTTGAAGTTATTTATTACATGTTCTTACAAGCTAATATCTTTTTAAAGAATTCTCGTGATTGGCCACAAGCCTCAGAACAGAAAACACGAGAATTCTCGTAATCCGCCCGCAATGTGTTAAGAACTTTAACCTCTCGGGTAGAAAAAACAAGTATGAAAGCAAATATATGTTAACCATGAGAAAGAAGAGTTTTAGAATTTTTATTTTTATCTTTATTTTTTTTTTTGAGTTTTAGAATTTTTAGATTTTGTTAGCTCAATGTTATAAAAAAGCATTGCAAATGCAACCCAATATTGTATTAGAAGATCCCCCTAGGACAGTGATGGCGAACCTTTTGAGCTCGGCGTGTCAGCATTTTGAAAAACCCTCACTTAACTCTGGTGCCGTGTCACATATAGAAATTTTTTGATCTTTGCAACCATAGTAAAACAAAGATTTATATTTTTGATATTTATTTTATATATTTAAATGCCATTTAACAAAGAAAAATCAACCAAAAAAATGAGTTCGCGTATCACCTCTGACGCGCATGTCACAGGTTCACCATCACTGCCCTAGGACAACTACACTGGGATCTATGCTATCTATGGAGTGGTCTTCGTAACAATACCGTCTCATTCAATTATTAGGCCAACTGGCTATGACCAGTGTTGTAGAACACTTCATTTATCCATTTAAAAATGGGAATCAAAGAGAAAGGGAGTTAATACTTAACAGTTTAATCTACAATGTTTATAAGAAAAGGGAAAACAAAAATATTGTTAGTTCTGAAAGAAATCCAATTCAAAGTAATATTGAATGTAAACTGTAACTGAAAAAAAATTTTAAGTAAAAAAAGAAAAAAAAGTTTGTGGGGAGTGGTTTTCAATGGACTTGGTACTGTTGAAATTTTAGAAAATTAACTTTCTACTCCTCAGCATGCTACCGCCTGATATGCCTCTCCTAAATCAAAGATTTTCTAATATTGCATTTTTCAGTAGAAAATGGGCTCTTTGGAATTGTTTTTGACATTTTAAAATGCACTCAACTGCTTATTATCATGGTTGGTGAAGAAACTGGAATTTCCAACATATCAAAACATATTACCATTAAATTAACTTGCTAATAATCCAACATGATTACAACAATTTACACCATATTTACTGGTATATCTACCATTGAGATTAACCCATTCAACTGCATCTAAAAGAACCTTTCTATTAGAACAAACTGATGGTTGCCTGATGGGAGGGGGGATGGAGGACTGGGTAAAAAAGGTGAAGGGATTAAGAAGTGCAAATTGGTTGTTACAAAACAGTCATGGGGGGGAGAGGTCAATGGGGGGGGGGGAAGAAGACTTATGTAATACTTTAAACCAGTGGTCGCCAACCAGTGATCTGCAGACCTGGTGGTCCAGGAGGTCTGAAAGATTGGCGACCGCTGCTTTAAACAATAAAGAATTTAAACACACACACACACACACACACACAGTCATGGGATGTAAAGTATAGCATCCTATCTAATAAAAGACAAATAGGGTAATTAACCGTACCTCCGATACGCTTCCCATTGGCTAATCAGGATGATATGCAGATTAACTGCCAACCAAGATGGCGGCTAATTTGCATACTGCAGACAGGGCGGGACAGCGCCATCCTGCCTGCCCCACTGCCATCCGGGCCTGCTATCTGGGACCCGGGCGGCAGGCGGCCTGTATGGGACCCAACCCAGGGCTGGTGGTGGGACCACAGCGATCTGCCACCGGCCACACCCACAAACGGCCCTCCTGCACCGATCCGCCACCAGCCATGCCCACAAACGACCATCCCGAGGGGATCCGAGGCTGGCGGGTGCTAATGCACGGATCCGCCACCAGCCACGCCCACAAAGGGCCCTCCCTCGGGGATCCCGGGTAGGCAGGTGCTAATGCACCGATCTGCCAAAACGCAAACCCGGGTCGCCTTTGCCCTGTGCGAACTATGCAGCTGGGAGAGGGGAGTGGGGCCGCTGGGAGCAGGGTGGGAACTTCCTGGGGTTTGCGTCAGGTAGCCCAGAGCGGAGCGCTAACTATCCCGACCGGTAGCTGCTTGCTCATTCACTTACTCGCTCATTCATTCACTCATTCACTCACTCATTATTCACTCACTCAGCAAACCCTCTCAGGTCCCTGGCAGCAGGCCAGGCACTGAAGTTGAAGCAGGATAAGACAGAGCTATGTCCTTAAGATTTTAGAAATTCAGTATGCAGCCAGGAGAGGGGCGCCAGGCCTCTGGGAGCAGGGTGGGAACTTCCCCTGGGTGGGCTTCAGGCAGCCGGGAGTGGGGCCGGAACTTCTGCCATGTTGCCGTGGCAACAAGGCAGAAGTTCCCTCCCCTTAGCTGCTTGCTCATTCACTTACTTGCTCACTTACTCGCTCATTCATTCACTCATTATTCACTCACTCAGCAAACCTCTCAGGTCCCTGGCACCAGGCCAGGCACTGAAGGTGAAGCAGGATAAGACAGAGCTATGTCCTCAAGATGTTAGTAATTCAGTAGGGCGAAGCAGGCACATGAACAAGGCAGTTGTATGCACAGATGCAGTGTACTGGGTTCAGTGAGGGCTGTAACTAACACTGACTTTGTTCTCTTGATAAAATGGGGCCTCAGGAGCCGGGCCGCCCAAGCCTGTAGGCCTGTGCCTAGGCCAGGAGTGGCCGGGGTCCTGGAACATGACAGAGGGTGCAGGTCGGGCTGAGGAGTCTGGCCCCACCCCTCACCCACAAGTGCACAAATTTTTGTGCACCGGGCTACTAGTAGAGAATATAGTCAAGAATCTATATATATATAAAAGCCAAGTGACTGGAACGCTGGAACAACCAGTCACTATGATGCACACTGCAGTGGCCAACTAGGCCAATCAGGGCCCCGATCGGCCCCTCCCAACTTCCTATGTTCCCTCCCCCACCACCCGTATACCAGGCCTCTAGTATTGTAATAATTATGTATGGTGTCAAGTGGGTACTAGGCTTATTAAGGGGACCATTACATAAGTTATATAAATGTCTAACCACCATGTTGTACACCTACAACTAATATAATATTGAATGTCAACTGTAATTAAAATATAAAAAAATCTTTAATTAAAAAATAAAAGAATCATTATCTATTCTGAAAGCTGTTCTCTACAGAGAAAGCTAATCAGTACCAATAGTCCCCAGTTCTCACTTGCTGCATTACCACTTGATTCCTTTCAAGGGTCCTGTTTAAAGGAATACTTCAATGCTCAAACATACTGAATATGAGTCTTAGGAAAGTGAACTACCAAAAAAAAAAAAGCCTTAGTGTTATATAAGCCAAAGCAATCTATCTCAAATACCTGAAGAAGGGAATCATGAATCTGCAAAGAATGAGGGTTTCTCTTAGATCTTAATACTTTAAAATTAAAAACAAGGAATAGCCAAAACCGGTTTGGCTCAGTGGATAGAGCGTCAGCCTGCGGACTGAAGGGTCCCAGGTTCGATTCCGGTCAAGGGCATGTACTTGGGTTGCGGGCACATCCCTAGTGGGAGATATGCAGGAGGCAGCTGATCGATGTTTCTAACTCTCTGTCTCTCTTCTCTCCTCTCTGTAAAAAATCAATAAAATATATTTAAAAAAGAAACAAGAGATAAAAGCTTTATACTATGATGAAGATGAATAAAAAGTAGCAATACATCAACAAATCAACAAATGACAAGTGCTGGAGAGGATGTGGAGAAAAAGGAACACTTGTGCACTGCTGGTGGGAATGCAGACTGGTGCAGCCACTATGGAAGACAGTATGGAGTTTCCTCAAAAAACTACAAATGGAACTCCCATTTGACCCTGTGATCCCACTTCTAGGAATATATCCCAGGAAACCAGAAACACCAATCAGAAAGGATATATGCACCCCTATGTTCATAGCAGCACAATTCACCATAGCTAAGATCTGGAAACAGCCTAAGTGCCCATCTGTAGATGAATGAATTAGAAAACTGTGGTACATCTACACGATGGAATACTATGCTGCTGTAAAAAAGAAGGCACTCTTACCATTTGCAACAGCATGGATGGAACTGGAGAGCATTATGCTAAGTGAAATAAGCCAGTCAATGAAGGAAAAATACCACATGATCTCACTCATTTCTGGATAATAAAGACCATTATAAAATTTTGAACAAAAATAGATACAGAGGCAGAGCTGCCTTGAACAGACTGTCAAACTACAGCAGGAAGGCCGGGGAGGGTGGGAGGGCAGGAGGGGGGTGGGTAAGGGATCAACCAAGGGACTTGTATGCATGCATATAAGCATAACCAATGGACATAAGACACTGGGGGGTAGGGGAGGACAGGGGATTGTCAAGGGCAGGGGGAAAAAAAAGGACACATATGTAATACCCTTTGTAATACTTTAAGCAATAAAACTTAAAAAAAAAAAAAAGACTTTGGGCACTCCACATTTTAGTTCCTTCACTCACTAGCTGTGGGGCCTTGGGCAACTATCTTATCCTGACTCTGCCTGTTTCCTCATGAAGGAGTGGTGATAATAATAGTGCCTAACTTATAGGATGGATGTGACTAGTAAATAAGCTAAGCCTTGGCCAATGTGGTTCAGTTGGTTGGAGCATCATCCCATGCACCAAAAGGTTGTGGGTTCAATCCCCGGTCAGGGCGCGTGCGTGAGACAACCGATAGATGTCTCTCTCTCTCCCCTTCTCTCTCCCTCTATCTCTTCCTCTCTTCCTCCGCGGCAGCAGGAGTGGGCCTGCAGGCAGACAGGGGACCAGGGGCCGTGGTGGGAGGGGCCAGGTGGGGCATGGAGGATGGGCCGAGATCCACCCCTGTGCCCACTACAGCTTTGCAGCCCACAGTTCCTTTCAAGATGCACAAATTCGTGCACTGGGCTCCTAGTAATAGAATAAATAGATAGACAAGCCCCAAACCGAACTACCAATTACATGTATAGAGTATGATACCTAAGATCCAACCTTTTTAAGTGTTTGTACATTACTTGCTATGATTTAGTTTTTGTTACCTTTGCCTCCTCCTACCACTTCTGCCCAGGACAAGATAAAAATCATGCAACTGATAAAGGATAAAGGACTGTATCATAAGAATATCCACATACATATTACCTTGGCCACACAATTTTTGTTTGAATTAAATTTGGGAGGTTCATTTTAGTAAGTCATGATTACTTTTAAAAGGCAGTATTTTAAAAACAACATGTGCTGACCAAATTATTATAGCTGCAGGGAAAATACTTAATGTATTAGTTTAACAGAGACAAATTTATTTCATCAGTGAGTATAAAGCAGTGTATTCCAAAATAAGTTTATGAGGAGATCAATTCTTCAAAAGATACTGGTCAAACAAATGGGTTGGGGAAATACAACACATTATAACCCTTCTCCCCATTCACAAAACAAACCAACACTTAAGTCTTTAAAACATTTTACAAAAAAAGAAATACTTCAACTTTATCTAATCCATCATTTCCCATATTTCTTTGACCAGAATTCCCTACCTTTTGGGGGCAGGGGGAGTAATGGTAGAAAACACAGTTTAGGGAAACACTGCTATATATAGCACTATTTGAAAATGTTACTTCTAAACAGATTCATAATATAGCTAGGACAGAAACTGTGATAATAAATGAGTTTACTAAAACATATGTATTCAAATAACTTGAATTACATGTTTAAAGCAGTTAAACAAAGGGACAATTATAAAATAGATGATTTAATGAAAATAAAAAATTAATGTTTTAGTCAAATTCCTATATTAAATGCTAATTTCTCTGTACCAGCAATTATTTTGTGATATCATTTCCTCCCCCAATACTAAGGGCAGTCTTTCAATATTAAAACTAAAGTTCTCCTAGAAATCAGGTGGTTCAGAAGATAGTGGGGAAGCAAGGTTTGTGAATCTAATTGTTTAAAAGTCCTTTGTGCCTTTGATCCTCTTTATACAACAGTGCACTAACTATTTGGAAGGGAAAAATACTTTTAACATGTGGATCCTTGTATTATATTTCGCTAGACTTCTGGACCATTTTGTTTTGATGTCAACATAATTCTGGGGGTGGAGAGGGATTGAATAACTAACACTCCCCAAAAAGAGAGGGACTACAGCAGTTTTAGAAAGCACTTACTTAATCATTTCAAAAAGCTTTGGATCTGAGACCTTGATATTTCGTGCCATATTCCAGGAAAGATGAACCATGGGTACTATTGACTTCACACTTTGCAATTTGTTCCATTCGTACCGTTCCACTGCCAACTTATACTGGCAGGCTAGGGAAAAAAAAACAGTTATAAAGCAACCCAAAGTACCAAAATTTATGAAGATAACCATTATCACCTTCTTGGGTGATATCATCAACACCAATTCTGAAAACCTCAAAATATTACAAAAATAACTTTTATGTTTTTTGATAATATGGTAATAATAGCGATCATGTAAACAGTGCTCATTCTAACTATGTGCCAGGCATTGTGCTGAGCTATTTTAATACATTATTTCATTTAATCTATAGTATCACCTTTTTAATTTTATTATTCCCATTATACAAATGAAGAAATTGAAGCCCAGAGAGGTTATATAACTTGCCCAAAGTTGCAAGAGCCAGGTCCTGGTCCTAATCCAGGTCTATCTGGCTCCAAAAGCCATATTACTCATCTTAACTATCCACTGCCTGAAGGCAGGGAGAATCCAAATGGGTTTTGACATAATAGGGCTATTCATAATACCAGACAGAAGAAAAATTTGAAAGACTGAGTAACTACTCTACTTTGCTTTCTCCCATAAGGGGTTTCCTTTATAAAACAAAACCAAGCACTCTATCGCATGGAGGAAAGCCACCACTGATCACAAATACCCATTTTAAACTATTATAATGAGGAATAAGAAAAGTCTATTGTTTCTTAAAATATATATATTTTTCCTTGTATGTAAAGATATACATTTGTTTTTGCTGAGATCTATAGTCTTGGATTTCTATTTGTTACCTTGAATTTAATTTCTTGTACTACAAATTAAATTTTTATTCAAGGAGACATTTTTCTTCCAATTTTTAGTGGGGTATATTCCAAGAAGAAAAAAAGAACTATCAAATACAATCCCTTATAAATTAAACATTTTTTAGCATAATCTTTAAAATACCTGTAAGTGGACCAACATTCCAAGCAATATTGTTGCACCAGCCAATAGCCTGAACCCAATGAACAGTGCCTGCATTTATCCAGACCAAATCTCCAGGTCGCTGAATAAACCTATACACTGGAACATTTGCTTCATAAAGGTCTTCAAGGTTGGGCCACCAAGAACCCATTAGGAAATTCAAATTATTTCTGAAATAAGAAAAAATAATGCAAATGTATCAAGTACTTTAATAAGCTCCTTATAAGACTAGAAGACAAATGTCAGAAGTTTTAAAACTATGTTCATTCATTGCATTGAAAAGTAATGGCTTGTGCAGTAAGAACTGCTATCTGGACAGGGGGTAAAATTAATTACAGTTAATTTTTGGATAACTTAACCAAAGATTAGTACTACTATCTTAAGATGATTTTTTTAAAGATCCAAATGAAATCCAAAGCTACCTTTAAGCAACACTTATACACATTAATTTTTAATATCATTTCTCTAAAGGCTATTTTGATTGAACCCTTCTCCCTGGAGTATTGAGAAATCTCTAAAAGGTAAATAGAAGGTGGAGCTGACATCAAGTCATTTAAATCCATAAACAGAAACACTATGACAAATAAAGTACTAGGAACTTCTATTTCTGAGGTAAGTGAAAAACAGAGGTTGTCTCTAGCTTTCTCAGTTTTTACTAAAAACTGGGTGACTATGCAAAATGAACGATCTCACCCATGTACAATCACACATATGCACAAATAACCATCACTGCTACCATCACCAGTATACTTTGGAAACATTTCAACAGATCATATTACCATGCTTATATTTTAAAATCCAGCTTCTTATTCTACTTCATCATGATATATAATATGAAGTACTTTTTAAACTACATAAACAACTTTTCCTACAAAAGAATTTTTAAAAATTCAATTTACTATTTTAAATTTCATTTTGGGGAATGAAAAACTTCCAGAGTGGAAATCTTCCTTTCCTTAATATCTAAGATATAGCCTTGTCTTTATTTCTGTGTCTTATGCTAAAAGATATGGTAAAATGTACCTTTAAATTATTTTCATTGGTTTAAATTTCATTTTTATTTTTTTATATCAAGGACTGGCAAATCCATAAATTAAATTTCATAATTTAAATTTTTAATTCATAAATTAAATTTCATAAATTAAATTTTTAATTAAAAAAGAGCCTTGACCCTTCATTTACATATTGTGTGACTGTTTATGTGCTATAATGACATGGTTGTAACAGAGACCGTACGACCTGCAAAGCCTAAAATATTTATTATTTGGAAAGCTTACCAACCTACAATCTGAGGGAATCTCAATCTTACTTTTTTCCTAAAAACAAGCAAACAAATAAAGAAAAAACACAAATGCAAGGCTGCTCTTGAAAGTCTAGAACAGACTGCCAATGATGGTGACCTAATTGCAAGGAGACAAGAATTGGCTTACTGTTTACGATAAGGCTATGTAGATACAACCCAGAAAAATTTGCCTGTAAAGCAAAATATGGCTATAAACACAAATCCTAGCTCTACTTTATCCACATATTGCCATCCAAAAGCAAGCAAGCAATCAAGACCACCAAATTATCAACTAAGTAAAAAAAAAAGAAAAAAAAAAGACACCCTCAAACTTACAAACCAGGAAGCATCCTTTTTATCATTTATTCAAATGAATGGCTATTTCAAGACAGATATTATTTAAAGTCAAAAAAACAAACTACAGCCGAAGCCGGTTTGGCTCAGTGGATAGAGCGTCGGCCTGCGGACTGGCGGGGTCCCGGGTTCGATTCCGGTCAAGGGCATGTACCTGGGTTGTGGGCACTTCCCCAGTGGGGGATGTGCAGGAGGCACCTGATCGATGTTTCTCTCTCATCGATGTTTCTGACTCTCTATCTCTCTCTCTTCCTCTCTGTAAAAAATCAATAAAATATATTAAAAAAAAAAAAAAAAAACTACAGACAAGGTCAATACCAGTCAGTTCCAAATAATCCTTATGTAAAACAAAATTATATTGAAATGCTAAGGAGGCAAGTGCTATTTCTGCCACTTAGTTAAATTTACCTAACTATTTATACTAACTCGATATTTTTATTATTCCCCAAGTTCAAGTTCTTTAGACATCATCTGGCTATTCTAATTATCTTTGTTCCCAGGTTACCTCTCCATTTAGATAGGAAACTAAATCCTAAAAATAGCTAATCCCTACTCAAAAATAATGAACATGAATCACTGTACTGTAGCTGCAACAATATACTACTATCTCAAAATGTGAGAAATAAAAATCTTTCTGTAGCACAACGGAGATTTCCTACACGATACTGTTCTATCTCTGCTACTACCAGGTTGTTAGCCCATAAAAGTAAATCAGATTAAACAAGGTTATTTCATCAAAGGATTTGGAACTTTAAAATTCCACATCTTTGGCTTTCTTACACTGAAAGAAACCTATATGGTTAAATAGCAAAGACAACATATATAAATATATACATGTATATGAATGTGTATGTGTGTGTGTGTGTATATGAAATTTTGGATTAAAATGTCTTTTTGCAACCATATTTACATTTCTTACTAAATTTGGGTATTTACAGAAAAGATTCTTTAACCCCAAATTAAGAAATTATAGTATGTAGAATATGTACATAGTTTCCAAAATCTCTCATATATAAATGTTTTTAGTGGTTCCCCCCCACCTCTGCCTTTATTTTATTGGAGTGAGGGGATTAATACCAAATGTATGTATAATTTATGTTAACCAAAATAATTTTCTAATGTTATTAGTAACTAAAAATATTAGGTTCTTGCACAATGCAGTACTTTTTTGAAAAAAAAAAAGTTTCCATTTAAACAAACATTTCAATTTAAATCAATGAAAACACTTCCAAGATACCCTTTAACACAAGATAAATGAAGGCTATTTCTAGGATTCTAGGAAAAGAACACTTCCATGAGATGAGTTCTTTCAATAATACAAAACAAAATCTGAAACAGTTGATTAAATTTTATAATATTCTTTTATCGAAAAAGTTGCCAGAGTAGTTTTAAAAAGAATTTATATTATAATGACATAGCAAAGAGTACTGTGTTGAAGTTTGAGTTATTAACAATCTATAAGGGTGTTCAATTATAAAATTTCTTCCACTTCTAAAACCATTTACAATAAAACAATTTTTCTTGGAATACAGACCTTTCACATGAACAAATACTTATGTATCAACTGTTTAATTAGCCTAATAACCAAGTTTTCTTTCCTTTAAATTCAAGGCTATTACTATTGCATGAAGTAGTTTCAAGGCATTTTCTTAAAGTATTCCCAGTTACACAAAAACAATGGGTTTGGAATCAAATCGTGTTAAATGAAGCTTCTGCTGATTGGTAAGAGAAAATTGGTTATGACATCCAGCTTTAGTAAGTTGTCCTTCACAATTACTGTTTTTGAATAATTATGTTTAAAGAATATTTAGATTGGAAACCTACTTTTCACAGAAATCATTCAGAACACCCCAGTAACCTTCAGGAACAACGAACCATTCACAATCACCTGGACCAATATTGATATTTACTGAACAGAAGTTGTTATTTTCTTGATGACCTAAAATGTGAAAAGAAAAAAAAGATCAGCATACTATAAATTCTATAGAAAAATGTATCTTTAGAAATGAAACCTTAGAAATGTTCAACAGAGAATGCTCTAATGGTATTATTTTTGCTTTTTTAATTGATTTGAGAGAGAGAAAAGCATCGATTTATTGTTCCACTTATTTATGTATTCATTGGTTGATTCTTTTTTTAAAATATATATTTTTATTGATTTCAGAGAGGAAGGGAGAGGGAAATAGAAACATCAATGATGAGAGACAATCATTGATCGGCAGCCTCCTGCATGCCTCCTAATAGGGATTGAGCCCACAACCCAGGCATGTGCCCTTGACCAGAATCAAACCTGGGACCCCTCAGTCCACAGGCTGACACTCCATTCACTGAACCAAACCAGCTAGGGCTCATTGGTTGATTCTTGTATGTGCCCTGACCAGGGATTGAACCCACAATCTTGGTGCATTGGGGCAACACTCTAACCAACTGAGCTACCTGGCCAGGGCCTGTTAGTATTTTTGATAGTGTCCCACAGGATTCTTAAGCTCTGTTCATTTTTCTTCATTTTGTTTTCTCCTTAGAATAGTTTCTTTTGACATATGTATGTTTACTGATTTATTTATTTATTTTTTTAGCCTGCTCAAGTCTACTGTTAAAACCCACTAGGGACTTTTTTCTTTCAGTTATTATACTTTCAGCTTCAAAATTTTTTTCCTTTCTTATTATAATTTGTCTCTTTATTGATAATCTCTATGAGCCATTGTTTCCATTGGTTCTTGTCCATGGTTTCTTTTACTCTTTAAACATCTTTAAGACAGCAGATTTAAAGCGTCTAGTAAGTATAATGTCTGTACTTTTTCAGGAATAGTTTTTGTCAACTTCTTTCTTTCTTTCTTTTTTTTTTTTATTTTTATTTTTATTTTTATTTTTTTATTTTTTTATTTTATTTTTTTTATTGCTTAACTTCTTTCTTTCTTAATGCCTTTTTCTTTGTTGCTTGCTTTCTTTCAGTTCTTTTTTTTTTTTTTTTTTTTCCTGACTGGAAGAAACTAAGACATTCCCCAAAAAATGAAAGCTGAAGAAGTTTGTCACTAGTCAATCTGCCCTATAAGAAATGGTAGTTTTTTAGGCTGAAATGAAAAAAAAAACACTAGATAGTAACTCAAAGCTCTATGAGATATGAAGAACTAAAGTAAAGGTAAGTACATAAGAGGGAAGACTCACACTTCCCAATTTTGAAACTTAACCTCAAAAGGCAATAGTAATAAAACCAGTGTGGTACTGACATAAGAACAGAGATATAAATCAATAGAACAGAATCAAGATTCCAAAAATAAATCCATACATATATTATATCTATGCTCAATTCATTTTCAACAAGGGTGCCAAGACCATTCAATAGAGAAAGGATTAAAGTCTTTCTGACAAATGGGACAATTGGATAACCATATGTAACAGAATGAAATTAGACCCTTAACTGATACCATGTACAAAAATCAACTTAAAATGGATCAAAGATCTAAATATAAGAGCTAGAACTATAAACATTCTAAGAAAATATTGGGGTAAATCTTTCCGACCCTGGATTTGGCAATGGCTTCTTGTATATGACACCAAAAGCATATGGGGGTGGAGGGGGGGGAGGGATGGGTGAAATATACAACACAGAGAACAACCTATCCTATCTAATAAAAGAGAAACATGGAAATTGGCGTACGACCGCTACCCTTCCCATTGGCTAATCAGGGTGATATGCAAATTAACTGCTAGCCAAGATGGCGGCCGGCAGCCAGGCAGCTTAAACTAAACATGAGGCTTGCTTGCTTCAGTGACGGAGGACTGCAATGTTCCCGCCTGCCTTGCCGGCCTCTGAGCCTGCAGTTTGAAACATAGTTACAAATATAGAAGCTAAACAAAACCCCAGAAACCAGCTTTCAGCGAGCTGGGATCTCAGAGCTGGAGTTGATACAGTGTTTCGATTATAGAACCTAAACAAACCAGATACCTGCTTTCAGCAGCTGAGGTCTCAGAGCTGGAGCCAGAGCTAAAGCTGGCCCAGAATAAAAAAAGAAAAAAGAAAAAAGGAGCAGTTGGGAGCTTCAGTCCTAGCCTGAAAACAGCACTCAGCCCCTCACCCAGACTGGCCAGGCACCCCAGTGGGGACCCCCCACCCTGATCCAGGACACCCTTCAGGGCAAACCAGCCAGCCCCACCCATGCACCAGGCTTCTATCCTATATAGTAAAAGGGTAATATGCCTCCCAGCACCAGGATCAGCAGAGCTGAGAGGCCTCCCAGCACCGGGATCAGCATGACAGGGGGCAGCGCCCAAACCCCCTGATCGCCCTGCGGCTCTATGTGTGACAGGGGGCACGGCCACAACCTCCCTATCGGCCCTGCTCTGTTCCTGACAGGGGAAGGCGCCCCAACCCCCTGATCGGCCCTGCTCTGTGCCTGATAGGGGGGAGCTCCCCAACCCCGATTGCCCTGTGGCTCTGTGTGTGACAGGGCGCGGCGCTCCAACCCCCCCACCCCATGGGCCCTGCTCTGTGTGTGATGGGGTAGAGCCATAACCTCCCCATTGGCCCTGCCCTGAGTGTGAGAGTGGCGGTGCCCCAACCCCCCAATCGGCCCTACCCTGAGCGTGACTGAGGGTGGCATCGCAACCTCCCGATCCGCCCTGCTCTGTGCATGACAGGAGGCGGCGCCCCAACTCCCCAATAGGCCCTGCTCTGAGCCGGACCAGGGGCTGCACCTAGGGATTAGGCCTGCCCTCTGCCACCCGGTAGCAGGCCTAAGCCAGCAGGTTGTTATCTCCCGAGGGGTCCCAGACTGCGAGAGGGCACAGGCTGGGCTGAGGGACACCCCCCTCCCCCCCGAGTGCACAAATTTTTGTGCACCGGGCCTCTAGTCCTATATAATAAAAGGCTAATATGCAAATTGACCAAACACAACCAGTCGCTATGATGCACATTGACCACCAGGGGGCAGATGCTCAATGCAGGAGCTGTCCCTTGTTGGTCAGTGCACTCCCACAGGGGAGCACAGCTCAGCCAGAAACCCGGCTTAAGGCTAGGGAGTGCAGCGGTGGTGTTGGGAGCCTCCACAGCAGTGCTAAGGATGTCCGACTGCCAGCTTAGGCCTGCTCCCCACTGTCAGTTGGACATCCTCTGAGGGCTCCTAGACTTCAAGACGGCGCAGGCCAGGCTGAGGGAACCCCCCCCCCTTGAGTGCATGAATTTTGTGCACGAGGCCTCTAGCAGTCAGTAATATTCTAATAACTATGTATGGTATCAGATGGGTACGAGATTTATTGGGATGAACACTTAGTAAGTTATATAATGTCTAATCATTGGGGTATACACCTAAAACTAATATTGTATGTCAAATGTAATTGAAAAATAAAAAAATTATAAATGTTACAGGGGGAAAAGGAAGAAAGAAGCAGGCACAAAAGCCAACAAATTATGATACCATTTATATGAAATATCCAGAACAGGTCACTATACAAAGCCAGAAAGGAGACTACAGTAAATGCTCACATAACATCGTTGATCGGTTCCTAGAACTGCAGCAAAATGATGTATAGCAAAACCAACTTGACCATAGGTTAATTGATATAAACAACAATTATAACAAAATAACACTGAATGAAAGGACTGAGGGCCTATGATAGTAGTTGTTGGAGGAGTGACTGCTTAATGGGCATGGGGGTTTCCTTCTGAGCTGATGAAAATGTCTTGGAACTACACAGAGATGAGAGCTATACTGTATAGCACAATGAATAACTAAATGCGACTGAATTACATACTTTGAAAGGGTTAATTTTATGTGAATTTTACCTCAATAAAGAAAAATGTAGCTGTGTTCTCACCACACCCTACGCACACCACAACCTGTGTCTTTTTTACATACACAGTACCATGTAAAAATGGTACTCTTAATACTTACAACTGTCTCTTACCATGGGTAGATGGTTGAAATTGTCCATGGCATGGACTCCAAATAAAATTTAGCTCTAACTAAAATTAGAGATGCTGGGACCCCACCAAATAAAAATCTTTTAGGGTAAAACCTAAGAGCGTATCTGAAATTTAGAACATACATGACTGATCATAAAGTCCATTAAAGCATAAAGTTACATTTATCTATGTAACTCCAGAAACAAGGTGTTTGTCCCATAAAAACGAATTCAAAATAATCTTTTAAAAATTCAAATGAACTAACACTTTTAAGGATCACTGTACAATATTTCTTCTCTAAGATTGAGTTGTAAAATATAATAACCACTTGAAATGTAGTTAATATAAAATGAGATATGTAGTAACTGTAAAGTATACAATTTTGAAGACTTAACATAAAAACATGCAAAAATATCCCAATAATGTTTGTATTCATTACATGTTGAAATAATAGTTGCATATACTGGGTTAAAATTAATTTCACCTATTTCATTTTACATTAATGTGACTACTGTAAAATTTTCAAAAAATATATGACTTGCACTATATTTCTGTTGGATAGTACTAATATCAGTTAAGAGAATTCTTTAGAGAATTCCTTAGGTTCCACAGGGCATTTCTGAAAAACCTAATGCCTTGTATACAAACCAACACAAAACTAAAACAGTCTAGGCACACAGTGACAAAGAAGTAATCTGTCATGTTTGCTATTCCCCTTCATTTGTAAGGAAAAACTTCATTTTTTCTTTGAGGGTATTATTTGCATAAAATAATTCAAATTCTATGAGAGACATTTTCAATTGAAATGAATCTTAATAGAACCAATCCAATAGTACATACATAAAAGAAGGCAACTCCAGTGAGTTCCAATAACTTTCCCAGTATTTACACTGGTGTCTAAAGTGGGGACAGAGTGGAGAGCAGACAGGTCTTCTGCCATTTATTCCAGAACTGTTTCCACTTTACCCAACTATGTATAAACATCATAGAACTGGGCTTACAATGCCTGAGGATAAAAACAACTACAACCTAATGGTTCTAATCTTGGTTATACATTAGAATCCTCTGGAAAACATTTAAAAAAAAAATCTCCAGAGAGTAATCAACTATGTATTTTAAAAAGCTTACGAGGAGATTCTAATGAGCAGCCAGGACTGGGACCCACTGACCTGTTACCTAGAAGCAAGTCTATTATGAAACAACTAGAGGCCCAGTGCACAAGATTCTTGCACCCTGGCCTGTGCCCTCTCGCAGTCCGGGAGCCCTCGGGGGATGTCTGACTGATGCAGGCCTAAGTCAGACATTCCCCAAGGGCTCCTTAGCGCTGCTGTGCAGGTAAGAGGGGCTCCCGCCACCACCACTGCGTTTGCCAGCTGTGAGTCCAGCTCAGGGCTTCTGACTGAGCAGCACTCCCCCTGTGGGAGCACACTGACCACCAGGGAGTAGCTCCTGCATTGAGCGTCTGCCTCCTGGTGGTCAGTGCACACCATAGTGACCAGTTGTTCTGCCATTCAGTCAACTTGCATATTAGCCTTTTATTATATAGGAGGATTCTTAAGCTACTATTAAATAAGCAGGTTGCCGAAACCGGTTTGGCTCAGTGGATAGAGCGTTGGCCTGCGGACTGAAAGGTCCCGGGTTCGGTTCCGGTCAAGGGCATGTACCTGGGTTGCAGGCACATCCCCAGTAGAAGATGTGCAGGAGGCGGCTGATCGATGTTTCTCTCTCATCAATGTTTCTAACTTTCTATCTCTCTCCCTTCCTCTCTGTAAAAAAATCAATAATAAATAAATAAATAAATAAATAGATAAATAAATAAATAAATAAGCAAGCAAGCAAGCAAGCAGGTGACAAAGCAGCAGCCTGGTTTTCAAACCATGGCTGCTTTAAGTAGCAAACAGAAACAGCTGAGGGTGATATGCAGCTCATAGGCACTGGTACAGTAAACTTGTTACCACCAGTATTTTTCTGAATTGTTAAATATTTTGAACATCACCCTATGAAATTTCATGTCAAAGTAAGGCAGGAGTGGGGAACCTTTTGTCTGCCAAGGATCACTTGGATATTTATAAAATCATTCGTGGGCCATACAAAATTATTAACCTAAAATTAGCCTGCTATATTTGGTTAACATTTAATTAACTGACCCCTAATGCCTATGCAGGGCCAGACCAAATTAAGGCAGCACAGAGAAGATAATACATTAGTGTTGGACAGAATTTTAAGTCTAAAACCAATGTAATTCATTTTACCAATGAAGAAAAAGACCCAGAGAAGGAATTGATTTGCCAAAAGTGACAAGCTTAGTTAGTGGTAAAGTCCAGACTAGATAATGCCTACACATCATCATGTACTTTGTAAACTGTGCACTGTAATCCAGTTGGACAATTGTAACCTACAGTTTCTTTTTAAAAATGTATTGTTCTATGAAACCACTGTAATATAAAATATACTTCTTATTGTGATTATGGTAGGAAAAACTATATCCCATCACCCTGCAGTAGATGGGATCAACAACAGCCTTTATGCCAGGAATGCTCCAATGACCCCTTTTCCAAAGTAAAATGCTATTGTTTCAGAGCTATTAAAATATAATACAAAGGAGAAAAATCTTAACAATCTGAATCCAGTTAAAGAGTCAATTCTTATATTAGGAAAAATCCTTTCAGTTTCATTTTCTGTAAATGGAAAAGAATCTGGTTCTCTTTTGCATATTTCACATTCTGATTAATTCTGTTTTTCAATTGTAGAAGATATGTTAGTTCATAAAAGTTACCTGGTGTTCTGCTTCCTGGAACTTTCATATATAGCTGAACTGTGTTCATGCCGAGTATGGTGTGACCAACATGGCTTAGAAGATTTCCTGCTGATACGACACGCACAAAAGCAGGAAGTTTAGTCAACTCATGTAGCTGCAACTTCCACCTGCAATAAAATAACAGATCAAGAGTGAAACTCTGTGACAAATATTTGTGTAATTAATCATTTCTTCAAAAACCTCGTGCTTCAATAAGAAAACAATCAAAATTATAAATACTTTACTTTCACATAGGAAACACTGGAATGCTTAAATTTTTCTCAAGAAAATTTCCTAACAAAAAGCATAAAAATAATTAAACAAAAGGAGAAGATTTGACTTCTAATTTTTATAATTGTGTAATTATATTCTATAGAATTATATTGTTAATCATAAAGTAGAATGTTATGATTGTCTAATTAGCATACAGTCAGGGTCTGCCGGGAGCCGGTCCATGCTTGCTGTTTCAAGGGACCTGGCATATATGGCATACTGTTCTTAATATGTTTGCTCACCTTCTTGGCACTATGTGTTTTAACCAAGGTCTCTGAGAAAGGTTGTTTCCCCAGGTAGGGATTTTCCCCTGAAGTTAGGGAGGGAATAAAACCTCTTAACTAAGTGCCAGGCGGGTAATTAATCACTTTAACTACGAACAATCATGCTTAAGCTACATAATCTTTACTCCCTGGAATGGAGATAAGAAACGCCCTAACCTTTGGAATAGAGAGTGATAGGATTGGAATCAATTGGTATAAATACAGATGTAACAAGACAGAACTTAGAAGACAGAACCTACACAGAACCTAGAGACAGAAGAACTTCGGTGGAGAGAACATGGCAAAAGATCCTGGAAAGAAACTGGCAACAGAGCCTAGCGAGAGAACATGGCAAAAGATCCTGGACTGAACCTGACTATAGAACATGGCAAGAGAACCTGACTAGAACCTGGTGACTGAACCTGGCTGGAGAACCTGGACAGAACCTGGCTGGAGATCCTAACCAGAACTTCGCTGGAGATCCAGACCAGAACTTCGCTGGAGATCCAGACCAGAATTTGGCTGGAGATCCTGGCTAGAGGTCCTGGCTAGGCTGCTGATCAACTGAACGCTATCTTTGTGTCATTCCTTCTTCGCCAACTCCGTCCATACCTTTGGAGACCCCTGGACCTGCTGGGGTTGGACCCCAGCAAGGGTCTTGATGAAAATTTGTAAAAGGGCTTCCATTCAAGAAAATACTTTAATTGCAAGACCTAGCAAAAATAATTTAGCTAAATTCTGTATATTAACTTAGAAAAGTGATCTGAAATAAAATAGAAAGTCGTATACAATTGTATACAATTCTCCATCTTTACCTCAGTTCACAAAAGACTACAAAGACTTACTTTTTGTCATCAGACAGGTCAATGTTGGTCCCAAACTTTATGGTTTTAAAGGGTCCTTTCCTCCTCCTCCCAGAACTTAAAAAAGAGAGACAATATTAGAAACATGCATTTTAAACAGAAATATTAAGTGGACAATGAAAAGTAACTTACTTATCTGAAGATGTAGATTCACTATCTGAGTGTTCTTTATGGTGACTTCTTTTCTCATTTTCTTCCTACAGATTAAGGAGAAAGCATTCCAGTTTACTATTCTATAACCAGCTATCCTTTCCATCATACAATTGACAACTTCACATCAAGATTGTTAGTCAATGGTATCCAAACTCTTCCATCAGCCACAATGCTATCCTAATAGTTCTTCCTTATTAGCATTCTTCTATAAGGTGAACAAACTATAGATTCTTATTTCCTGCCCCATTTTTCAAGGAGAGAAAATTTAAGGAATGTTAAGAGGCCTAAGAAGTATCAATCATGATGACAAAATTTTTAAACTAGCAGAGGTACATGCATGCATGTTTATGTAGCTATCTATAATAATAAAAGCGTAATATGCAAATCGACCCAACGGCCAAAAAGCAGAATGTCTGGACAACCTTCTGGACAAAGCCAGGGCTGCCAGGGCAGCTGAGGCAGCTGGGGCTGCAAAGGCCTACCCTTGCACGAATTTCATGCAGCGGGCCTCTGGTATATGTATAAGGATGGAAGGGAATAACTTCTCTACTCTTGATTATGAACAAAGGTAAAAAGATCTTCCTGGGCCAAATCTTTTTTCCATAATGAATTACATATGAATGATAGAACATTTAAAACATTACTAGGGAAAATAAGTACTGGATAAATATAGGTGCTTTTCCATGTAAATTACTATCATCTACAATTTTTGTATCACAGACATGGTTATCTCTTAACACTCAGTGTCCTATGATTTTTGAGTCAGCAATACTCCATGAAATTTTGGCCTCCCTCCCTTTCAATGTACAGTTTCTAAACATTTGTCAGGTTTTTTTTACATGTAATGTGGTCCAGGCCTCCAAAGCACACACAAAAAAGCCACCCTTTCTTTGGTTATGGATCCATTCCTACTTACTCTCTGCCTCTTATTATATTTGCTTTTCAACTCTTCCTCCAAATTTCCCTTTGATGATCTCTGAATCCTGCTATTATTATCTACTCTATTCTGATCACATAGTTGAAATATCTCGAAAGTTTGAACTACAGAGATTTATATGGACAATGAATTCACGATAACTCCTAAAAGTTACAGGACAGTTTTTATTAGATGAATTTCTTGGTAGGATCTATGGAGTGGTAGTAAGAAACACAAGTGTATAATTTACAGGTATAAATGTCGCCTTGATTGAAAATATGAACTCAGGGCAGAATTTAAAACAGATATCAGCAAATGTAATGAATTACAAATAAAGACTTACAGGCACATATTAAGTTTCAGCTGTAGGATACGAGTAACACATTTACTAAACTGATTTTGCAGGTCTTTCATGTTTACTTTGTGGGAGAATTTTTAAACTACAGTTCTAAAGGATTTCAGTAATGCTTCATTGCTGAAAGGCCTATGAGTCTTTTCATAATAATCCTCAGATTATTCAAAGTTTTGTTTTTTAGTTTTCCATACATTTTCAAATAATCTATGCCTATCTCTCAGTTTTTTCTTTCAGACTGAGACTAGTAACAATAACACTAATGTTTCCTGGAGGAGCTATCAGATAATAAATACTAACCTGTAGAAGAGAAAAATGGGAAGGCACAAGTCTAGAAACTGTGCAAGTATAAAGCAAACTTGAGACTTAGTTAATCCTCTCATATCAATGGTTCTGAATTAGGAGCAATTTTGCCTCCTATAGTATGTCTAAAGACTTTGATTGTCAGAGCTGGCGTTGGGGCTAAGGGGTATGCTAAGATTATCCAAGTGGGGAGAAGCCAGGGATGCTACTAAACATTCTGCAATACAAAAGACAACACCCCACAACTAACAGTTATTGAACCCAAAATGTCAATAATGCCAGGGTTAAGAAACCCTGCTCTAAACAAAAATATGTATCCCAGAGATAAGGAAGATATCTTATAGTAATAATATTTACTTTATCAACCTACAGGTTTTCTTAGACTTTACTAAGAGCAAACTTGATAGCACATAAAATATTTTATACTAGAGGCCCGGTGCGAATCCATGCACCAGTGGGGTCCTTTGGCTTGGCCTGTGGGGATCAGGCTGAAACCGGCTCTCCGACATCCCCCGAGGGGTCCTGGATTGCGAGAGGGCGGTTCTCGGGTAATGCACCCCGGAATCGGGCTCCCTCCTCTCTGGTTCCGGGTGCGTCACCTGAGAACCTCAGCTGCCAATTCACTGCAGCTCAGCAGCTCCTGCATTGAGCATCTGCCCCCTGGTGGTCATTGTGCATCATAGCTACCGATCAGATGGTCACTTAGGCTTTTATATATATATAGAATATAGATAACGATAAAATAATGAGATGCTTACAGAATTAATGGACCCCTTTAAATTAAAATAATATAAAATAATAAAATATCTCCAAAATAAAAATAATCTTCAGGAAGTAAGTACTTACTCTCAATGATTCCTGGAAGGAGGAGGCCTGATACTGTGCATATTTAGCAATCGTAGTATGAGATCGATTACTTTCACAATGCCAGATTTTCTTCGTTCCAGTGGGATCCCAGTTTTCATCTGCTGGCTGCAACAACTGTGTCCTCACTTCTACCATGTGTTCATTGTTAGCTTCCACCAAAGTTTTGGTAGAGAAAAGTCCCAGGTCTTCATAAATAAATAAACGTAGTTAATAAATAAAAATTGTATTTGGAATAACATTTTTAAAGTGCTTTTTTAAAAGGGGAGGGGTGGGGAGAGGAGGGAAAACATTTTATGGTGCTCCATTCAGTTGTCCTACAATCCAACTGGGGCCTCTGCACATCCTGAATTTCCTGTTAGGTTTCCACAACCATACACTGAAGCTCTAGAACTATTCATCATGCCACCAACAGGGGGGGCAGAATCGAGGGACCAGATACTAAAGTTTCACTTATTTATGTAATTTCTGCAGGAACTACTTAGGGGGCAATAGTACTTATTAGTAGTCTCAAATCTTACCTAAATTTTTATTAAAAATTTATTTTATTAGTCAACCTAAATCATAATTATATATAGTTTCACCAAAGTAAAAGTTAAATTAAAAAAGCACCAGTAAATTGCCAGTAACTACCATCTTTGTATCTTCACATTGATTAAAGAGATAATACTGGTAATACACACACAGCCTTACAGCTAGGAAACTATTAAGATAAAAATGTGGGGGTCGGGGGGTGGGAAGAGAAAAAATAAACAGAAACAAGTTTCTGCCTGTGCTTCAAAAGTTAACAGACAGTAAAGAACATATACAAACTTTTCCTTTTTCTTATTAAAGCTTACCCAACTTAAGAGCTCCAGCAAGGCCACGTATTACTGTAACAGGGTTGTTTGGATTTGTACAAAATTGATGTAATGGAGGAAAGAAAGCATCGCGTTTATTTTCCAACTGTAAAATTAAAACATACAGTTAAATCTCTGGAAAACAGACCTTTAATTTAAATGTTATGCCAAATTCATATCTATTATTTATTGCGATTTAATAATGCATCCCATCTGTCATTATTTGTATTTTACAGTATTTTATCACTGTGTCTTTTGAGCTTCACTGTAATTAGATATAAGCACATATATCTCTCTTTTTCATTATATCCTGAACAAAATATGTGGGAGAAATAAAATTTAAATTCCAAAATCAGACTGTTTTAAATATTATTCAGCCTTAAGAAGGAAGAAAATCTTGTTAATATGCTGCAACATGGATGAAACTTGAGGACACTATGTTAAGTGAAAATAAACAAGTCACACACACAAAAAATTTGTATACAATTTCCCTTATATAAGGTTTCTAAAGTAGTCAAATTCATAGAAACAGAAAGTAAAGTGGTTGTTACCAGTGGCTGGGGAGACTGTGGAAAAGGGAGTGCATTTTAATAGGTATAGAATTTTTCAGTTTGGCAAGATGAAAAAGTTATGTAGAGCTGTTTTTCAACAATAAGAATACACTTAAAACTACTAATTGTGCACATAAAAATGGTGATGATAAACTTTATGTATATCGCTTTTTAATCACAAACAGAAAAAGAAAAAAATCAATTAAAAAAACATACTACCAAAATGAAAGTAGGCTGAAGAAGACCCATAAAAGATAAATCTTAATCTTGCATTTCCCCCGCTCCTCAGACCTCAGTTTAAAAGTTTTGTTACAGTTCTATCCCAGTGCTTCCCTTACATACCAAAGGATCAATAGAAACTGGTTTAGGGAAGGATCAATATAACATTTGGCCTCTAGAGGGCGAAAACAGAACCAAATCTCGAAAAACAAACTTTACAGTTTAAAATATTTTCATTTGGGGTAGAAGTGGGAGGATGGAAGGAAGGAAATGGGGTAGGAGGACCTACTTGGGAAAAACATAAAAAAAGAGTTGCTTTGATTGAACTCCTAATTTCCCAGTTCATCATAAAGTAAAACTAATATCCAGTTTTAAATAATCTATTCAGCTTTTTAGTGACATATCTATTACCACATTTTATGTTCTCAAACATTTTTTTTAAGGTAAATGATAGTGTTTGTTTTTTTAGCCAATGTATAAAACACCTAGTAGAGTGCAGATTTAAAACCCAGCTTACTCCAAAAAATGTTATACTTTTAGATAGTTTTTGCCTAATATTGCTCAAAGTTGGGGGCATTTACAAAGTATTCCTGTAAAGTACTACTCTAATATAATCAGTTAATAGCTGAGAAGTTATGTTTTACATGCTATAACAAAAAATCTTCTTGAAAACATCTTTATTCCCCCCATCCCCCACCAAAAAAACATTCAAGCTGCTGCCAATAATTTTAATGTTTCCTAGAAGGCATCCACATTGATTTAAAGCAAGATCTCATGAAAAACAGATAGATGCAAACACTAGTTTGATTTATTTCTAGTCAGTCAATTCAGACTCACATAAATACTAGGTGTAGGAGGATTCAACTTGTCCTTTGGCAAGGGCGGGTATGGTGAAGACGGTGGTCTTGGAGGCGGACATTTATCCAATAAAATGCTACTGTTAGATAAGCCATTTTTACCTAGATTCCTTAAAAAATGGAGAAAAAAACAGCTGTACATTTATTTAGGAAACAGAATTTTAAAATCCTGAATTAAATCCTAATCAATTGACTGGGCAGTTGCACAGATCCATGAGATTTGGATCAGTAAAAAACTAAGAACAATTATTAATTTCAGCAAATACTTAGCTTGATTTCTCTATCTTCCATTGAAGAAAAGTAATAGAAAAGATACGATAACACATAAATTACTGATGACATTCCCAATTTTGCTTGAATTTTCCGATTTATTTTTCTACCCAAAGAACAAAAATTCCAATTCTCTCTCCACCAAAAAAGGTGCAGATAATAGTAAAAATAGATTGTCTCTCTCCTTATCATATCAGCAATTATAAGTAAGATATCATAGTGACAATTCTCAAACCTGAAAAGACCTTCCTTTTCTTTTCTCAAATCTGAAAAGAATATTCTGTGTAACCCCTTGACTAATAAAATTTAGCAAGATTCTAGTCTACTAAATTTTATAGCAAATGATACCAATTCTTAAAATGAGATGTATAGCTGCAATCTATTCTGATACTCTATAATTATTACTTACTAGTAACTGGGGTTCATTTTCCATTATAAATTCTTAATGGATGGTAGAATTATTTCCAAACTGTGATTGTTTTAATGTAAGAAAAAAGTATTTCCAATTTTTCAAAGCCCTTACCCAACTCATAAAATCAGCAAGACATAATTTTGAGCTTTCAAATCATCCCAGGTTAACTAACCTTCCTCACCTAATTAATGTAAGTTCAAAAATAACCAATGCATTAAAATACCAAGTACTCATAAATTAACATATTAAAATTCCAGATAAGAATTTGAAAATTGTAATTATGACAGGAAGTTAAAAACTTAGTAACTTTACTTATTGAAAACTGGCATTTTTTCATCATAAATTACAGAATACATTTTGCTATGATTTTGCCAAAATGGGAAAACCTTACAAATCAGCCTGTTTTGATTGGTACCAAAGGAAACAAAGGCTTAAAATTCCACTGCTACCACCTTTTGAAATGCTACACATTAAATAGCATTTCAAAATGGGTGTCACTTTCTTAATTTCTCAACTCCAACACCAAGTAAAAATAAGAGTTCATGGCAGGTCTCAAAGAAATGAATTAACTTTATAATAACTGAATTTTTTAAGAAGTATGTGAGTTAGTTATTAAAGTGAAGTTTTAAGTTCAAGTAACAATTAAGGTCCTTAGCTAAAATAAATGAATCTTCTTATTCAATACCAGTTTTCCAAAAGCATGAATGTCCCGTACATTTAAAAATAGACATGATACATTTAAACTTTTAAATTTAGGTATAAAACTGGAATTAACTTATAAACTCCATAGAAGTAAAAACTAATTGGCTGAGACTGGTAAAAAAAAAAAAAAGGAAAAGAAAAGAAAACAAACCCCACAACAATTCAAGTATTATAAAACAGTCACTTACAATACCCACATAGATCATTACACTTTTCATGCTGAATTGTGCATCTGCCACTATTTAACTGGAATTTAAACAACACATGACTCCAAATATCTAAAATTTGTTGTACTGAGCAAAAGATGGATGTAAGATATAGCAAATGATTAATATTTTAAGGAATTGGAAGATAATGAACCAGGTATTAAAACTGTATCATAAAAGAGCATCTCACGCTAATTAAATGTGACAAAACTTAAGCTTCTACAACATTCTGGATGTTGAGAGATGAGAGTAGAAAACAGGGTTTGTTAGATTAGTAGAATTCTGCCTCCATAATTTCTACAGTTGTATAACAATTAAAAGAAAATAGGTAAATGGGAAAGTAAAACAATGAAAAGTGCAGATGCCTTTATTTTAAAACTAGTGGCCCAGTGCACGAAATTTGTGCACATTAAAAGGTAATTAATTAGAGGAAATATTTTAATATTGCTATTTGCCCTTTCTCTATAATAGAAAGTGTCAGAGATTAAAGAAAATTAATAAAATGTATATGAAAATCTCCCTCGTCAGAGTCTGGGGCAGGCCGCGGGACCCAGAGTCAAGTCCCCATCCACCCGCGCATGCCTCAAAATCATTCGAGACCCAAACCCGGTCGGCCCCACCTCCCCAAGCCCCATGGGGCAGGGGGCAGGGGGCGCTACCTCAGGTCCCTCGGCCTGGCGCAGGGCAGGGAGTGCAGCCTCAGGTCCCCCGTCAAACCCCGCCGGGTGTGTGTGTGTGTGTGTGTGGGGGGGGGCGGCCTCAGGTCCCTCGGCCCTGGCGCTGGTGCAAGGGATGTGGCCTCAGGTCCCCCAGCCCTGGGGTGGAGGGCATGAGGGTGTGACAACCATTTGCATATTAGCTCTTTATTACATAGGATAGAAAAGGATGAGGAAGCCTAACTAAGAGAGCTGAATATGATTTAACAATTGAATGATACAATTGCATTTTAAACTATAAAAGCAGCAAAGGTATTGTAACTGCCTTTGGATGCATCACACTGATCACTACAACACTAAGATAAACCAAACAAGAGTCAGATTAAAAATAACCAACATTTTAAAAACTAAATATGTGAAAATAAGAAGGAAGTTAGAATAAACCATGCAATCAAATTATATCTAGCAGTTTCTTATTGTATGTCAAACATTGACTCCCTGACTACTGAGGTCAAGTCTAAAACAGAGGAACCGATGCAACTGTCAGTATATAGACTAGTAAGGTTTTTCTACTTAAAATACACATCAATCCTAATGCAAAGGACAGAGCTGTGGATAATGAATACATTTAATCTTCTGAACATTTAAGTATCCAATGCTGTTTATAATAAAATAGAGCCCTGGTGCATGGATTTGGGCACACTGAAAGGAAATTAATTAGAAGGTGGTTGTCAGGGTGGGACTGGATGAGACAGGCCAGACATACCCTGGAGCCAACCTCCCAAGGTCTCTCCCGTTTGCCGCACCTGGGGTGGCGCCATGGCTGGAAAGGCATCTGTGGAGTGAGTGGGGTCCCTCAGCCTGGCCTGCAGGGATCAGGCCAAAACCGGCACTCCGACATCCCCCAAGGGATTCTGGAGTGCAAGAGGGCACTCTGCAAAGTTGCTGTTGTACAGGGTGTGGAATGCAAATAAGTGTGCAGTAAACTAGATTTGGGGCCGACAGTGCCCCAGCAACAACATAACCCATGGCCAAAGGTGGAATCGCACGGCCCCACGAGGAATTGGGCTCCTTTTTCTCTGGTTTCAGGGTGCATCACCCAAGAACTGCTGTTGCCAAGTCACTGCAGCTCAGCAGCTCCCGCGTTGTCTGCCCCCTGGTGGTCAGTACACATCATAATGACCGTGGGATGGAGGGAGGGACACTTAGCATATTAGCCTTGTATATACATAGAAGATACTTCAAGCCAAATAATGAAACTTTACTATAGCAATCCAAAGTAGAGAAAGGAATTAAAGTCAACTATCCCATTTTAAGTTCTTTTCTCCCATTTTAAAACTCTTTCCTTAAGCAAAGTTGAGTATGAGGAAATTACTCATAACCCAATTATTTAAAATACTGGCTTAAACTTACTTTTTAATTTTCCCACATCATTTGATAGAGAAATGAAAAAGTGCTCTGTACGTAAACCAATCTAGACTTTCATTATCTTAGGTTATGAAGCTCCTAGACCAGAGACATTGAGATGGCAGCTATGTCACTTAACCCTTCTGAGTTCTAGACTCCTGCCTAATGCAGAACACCATAAATAGAACAGAAATGGCAAGCAACACAACATCTATCATTTGCAGTCTTGACTTTTTTTCTAAACCTCAGAAGATTTTTATCTCCATATTATCAGAGCATTTTTTTTTGTTTGTTTCTTCATTCATAAACTGAGGCCTAGATTTATTGAAATAACCCAAGCAACCACAGGGGCCTATAGTGTTTAATGTTTCTAGCTACTTATTATATACAGGGATTGGCAGAAGTATGTTTATGGTTGCGAGTAAGATTCTTTTGAGTTAATAAAGTTATTGTGTAATAATCATGGCCTGCATGTCTTTTTCCATACGAACAACTGTAAAACTACTTTTGCCCAACCCTGTATATATGTCTCTGTAATAAGGCAAACTTGTCTTTAAGAGTTAAAAACTGAATATAAACTGTAAGAATGTACTTAAGAATTGTGAAGTGGATGTTTATATATACCTCAAAACTAAGATGGAAGATTACAATCGTTTATTAAGAAACACAATCACACCTAATAAAGCACAAGACTTTATTAGTAAAAATTATGGTAAGTGCTACTGTACTTTCTTTATAACTTGCACCTTTATGGAACTCTTTCTGACAGTATTCCTCCAGAATACCCTTAGGTCCCAAAGTCTATGATGTTAGTTTTGGACTTCTAAAAATTCCCCTATTTTCTAGCAACTGTCCTGAGTCTACAGAGAGCAGAAGAGGGAAGGTCCAGCTCCAGCAGAGTGGCAGCAGACACTGTGTCTAAGGATTGCTCATTATAGCATTTGATTTGGATAGTAAAACATGCCTATTTCCTTTAGGCACAGAGTTGAAGTAAATGATAGTGTAACATGTAGACAAAAAGACTAATATAATATAGCCTGGCCGGTGTGGCTGAATTGATTGAGAGTTGACCCATGCACCAAGAGGTCACTGGTTCAATTCCTGGTCAGGGTGCATGCCTGGGTGTGGACTTGATCCCCTGTAAGGGGCCATGTAGGAGGCAGACGATCGATGTTTCTTTCTCTCCCATTGGTGTTTCTATCTTTCTCTCCCTCTACCTTCCTTTCTCTCTAAAATCAATAAAAACTTTATAAAAAAAACCAAAGGGAGATATATGTAATACTCTTTGTAATACTTTAAGCAATAAAAAAAAAAAAAAATACTGTTCTTATTGAATGTTAGTGGGTTTTGGTGGCATGTGATAACCAGAAAATGTAAAATAAAAGATTCTCTTTTTTTAAAAAAACAAAAAACTTTACATTTCTAAACAATCAAATTTTAGAAATTCAGGAACTTCACTATATGCTTTAGAAGAATTTGGTCTGATTTAGAGATCATCCAATGTAGTTTTAAATTACTGACATGAAAAAATCTTGTAGGGCAGGCCTGGCCAGGTGGTTCTACTGGTTGTAGTGTCATCCTGTGCACTGAAAGGTTGCCAGTTCAATTCCCAGTCAGGACACATGCCTGGGTTGTGGGCTTGATCACTGGTAGGGGACATGCAGGAGGCGGCCAATTGATATTTCACTCTCACATCTCTTTTTTTCTCTTTCTTTCAAATAAATAAAAACATATCCTCAGGTGAGGATTAAAAAAAAAAAATCTTGTAAAGCAGGTAAGATT